>NW_027139327.1:315000-317500 GCF_035084215.1 Heptranchias perlo
GGGCAGTGATGTGGCAGACGGAGTGTAGGGGAATGAGTAAGTTTACTCACTTTGGCTGACCGACTGAGGTCATTGCAGCGCCTCCTGCACTGTATGCAGGTGGGCGATATGTTGGTGGTGCAGGTGACCTCCTCTGCCACCTCGAGCCAGGCCTTCTTGGTGGCAGAGGCAGGCCGCTTCCTCCTGCCCGCCGGGGGGGAAGATCTCTGTCCTCCCCCTCCTCCCATCCAATGATACCTGGAGTGAGGCATCATTAAACTGGGAGCAGTGGAGGACTGCCCCTTTAAATAGAGCTCCTCCAGCTGACAGACCTTACTGCACATGCTCAGTCCGCCCGCCGCGCAGATCAGCAGCGGGGAACCCGGAACAAGAGGTAAGTGGATCCAATCAGCCTGTGATTGCGTTCGGGGCAGACTGATTTCACCGGGCGCGTTACCCACGCGCCCAATCACCCCCCCACCGCGAACCCACCACCCTGGTAATATCAGGCCCATACTCTCAAAGACACACACACAAACTCACACTCATGCACTCTGACGCTCACAGAAATGCACACCTACACACACCTACACACACAAGCTCACACTTACACACAAACATTCCCGGGGATGAGGGGGCGGACATATGAGGAGAGGTTGAGTAGATTGGGACTCTACTCATTGGAGTTCAGAAGAATGAGAGGCGATCTTATTGAAACATATAAGATTGTGAAGGGTCTTGATCGGGTGGATGCGGTAAGGATGTTCCCAAAGATGGGTGAAACTAGAACTAGGGGGCATAATCTTAGAATAAGGGGCTGCTCTTTCAAAACTGAGATGAGGAGAAACTTCTTCACTCAGAGGGTGGTAGGTCTGTGGAATTTGCTGCCCCAGGAAGCTGTGGAAGCTACATCATTAGATAAATTTAAAACAGAAATAGACAGTTTCCTAGAAGTAAAGGGAATTAGGGGTTATGGGGAGCGGGCAGGAAATTGGACATGAAGCTGAGTTCGGATCGGTCAATGCCCTGTGGGTGGCGGAGAGGGCCCAAGGGCTATGTGGCCGGGTCCTGCTCCGACTTCTTGTGTTCTTTAGATTTGAGGTTAGGATCAGATCAGCCATGATCTTATTGAATGGCGGAGCAGGCTCGAGGGGCCGATTGGCCTACTCCTGCTCCAATTTCTTATGTTCTTAAACTCACACTCACACACTGAGATACACTCACACACACTGATACACAGAGAGATACACACCTACACCTACACACACAAACTCACACACACAAACACACACTGAGATACACTCCAACACTCACACACACAGAGATACACTCCTGCACACTCACACACACTGAGATACACTCCTGCACACTCACACACACTGAGATACACTCCTGCACACTCACACACACTGAGATACACTCCTGCACACTCACACACACTGAGATACACTCCTGCACACTCACACACACTGAGATACACTCCTACACTCACACACACTGAGATACACTCCTACACTCACACACACTGAGATACACTCCTGCGCACTCACACACACTGAGATACACTCCTGCACACTCACACACACTGAGATACACTCCTGCACACTCACACACACTGAGATACACTCCTGCACACTCACACACACAGAGATACACTCCTGCACTCACACACACACAGAGATACACTCCTGCACACTCACACACACTGAGATACACTCCTGCACACTCACACACACTGAGATACACTCCTGCACACTCACACACACTGAGATACACTCCTACACTCACACACACTGAGATACACTCCTGCACACTCACACACACACAGATACACTCCTACACTCACACACACTGAGATACACTCCTGCACACTCACACACACTGAGATACACTCCTACACTCACACACACTGAGATACACTCCTGCACACTCACACACACTGAGATACACTCCTGCACACTCACACACACTGAGATACACTCCTACACTCACACACACTGAGATACACTCCTACACTCACACACACTGAGATACACTCCTGCACACTCACACACACTGAGATACACTCCTGCACACTCACACACACTGAGATACACTCCTACACTCACACACACTGAGATACACTCCTACACTCACACACACTGAGATACACTCCTGCACACTCACACACACAGAGATACACTCCTACACTCACACACACTGAGATACACTCCTGCACACTCACACACACTGAGATACACTCCTGCACACTCACACACACTGAGATACACTCCTGCACACTCACACACACAGAGATACACTCCTGCACACTCACACACACTGAGATACACTCCTGCACACTCACACACACAGAGATACACTCCTGCACACTCACACACACTGAGATACACTCCTACACTCACACACACACAGAGATACACTCCTGCACACTCACACACACAGAGATACACTCCTGCACACTCACACACACTGAGATACACTCCTGCACACTCACACACACAGATACACTCCTGCACACTCA
>NW_027139327.1:320000-333054 GCF_035084215.1 Heptranchias perlo
TTTAAGACTGAAATGAGGAGGAATTTCTTCACTCAGAGGGTGGTGAATGTTTGGAATTCTCTACCCCAGAGGGCTGTGGATGCTCAGTCATTGAATATATTCAAGGCTGAGATCGAGTGATTTCTGGACTCTCGGGGAATCAAGGGATACGGGGATCAGCGGGAAAGTGGAGTTGAGGCCAAAGATCAGCCATGATCTGATTGAATGGCGGAGCAGCTCGAGGGGCCGTCTGGCCTACTCCTGCTCCTATTTCTTATGTTCCTCTTCCACACACATCCACACAGTGTACAGAGTAGCCACTACACACACACGCTCCTGACACACACACTCATTCACCTGATACACACACACACTCTCCTGATACACACGCACTCTCCTGATACACACGCACTCTCCTGACACACACACACACTCTCCTGATACACACACTCTCTCCTGACGCACACACACACACACACTCTCTCCTCACTCACACACACACACACACTCTCTCGTCACACACACACACTCTCTCTCCTGACACACACACACACACACACACACTCTCCTGACACACACACAAACACTCCTGACACACACTCTCCTGATACACACACTCTCTCCTGACGCACACACACACACACTCTCTCCTCACTCACACACACACACACACTCTCTCCTCACTCACACACACACACACACACTCTCTCGTCACACACACACACTCTCTCTCCTGACACACACACACACACACACTCTCCTGACATACACACGCACTCTCCTGACACACACGCACTCTCCTGACACACACTCACTCTCTCCTGACACACACGCACTCTCCTGACACACACACACTCACTCTCTCCTGACACACACGCACTGTCCTGACACACACACACTCACTCTCTCCTGACACACACGCACTCTCCTGACACACACTCACTCTCTCCTGACACACACGCACTGTCCTGACACACACACACTCACTCTCTCCTGACACACACGCACTCTCCTGACACACACTCTCCTGACACACATACACTCTCCTGACACACATACACTCTCTCCTGACACATACACACTCTCCTGACACACACACACTCTCTCCTGACACACACACACTCTCCTGACACACACGCACTCTCCTGACACACACGCACTCTTTTTTTTATTCGTTCATGGGATGTGGGAGTCGCTGGCGAGGCCGGCATTTATTGCCCATCACTAATTGCCCTTGAGAAGGTGGTGGTGAGCCGCCTTCTTGAACCGCTGCAGTCCGTGTGGTGACGGTTCTCCCACAGTGCTGTTAGGGAGGGAGTTCCAGGATTTTGACCCAGGAACGGCGATATATTTCCAAGTCGGGATCGTGTGTGACTTGGAGGGGAACGTGCAGGTGGTGTTGTTTCCATGTGCCTGCTGCTCTTGTCCTTCTAGGTGGTAGAGGTCGCGGGTTTGGGAGGTGCTGTCGAAGAAGCCTTGGCGAGTTGCTGCAAGGCATCCTGTGGATGGTGCACACTGCAGCCACGGTGCGCCGGTGGTGAAGGGAGTGAATGTTTAGGGTGGTGGATGGGGTGCCAATCAAGCAGGCTGCTTTATCTTGGATGGTGTCGAGCTTCTTGAGTGTTGTTGGAGCTGCACTCATCCAGGCAAGTGGAGAGTATTCCATCACACTCCTGACTTGTGCCTTGTAGACGGTGGAAAGGCTTTGGGGAGTCAGGAGGTGAGTCACTCGCCGCAGAATACCCAGCCTCTGACCTGCTCTCGTAGCCACAGTATTTATATGGCTGGTCCAGTTAAGTTTCTGGTCAATGGTGACCCCCAGGATGTTGATGGTGAGGGATTCGGCGATGGTAATGCCGTTGAATGTCAAGGGGAGGTGGTTAGACTCTCTCTTGTTGGAGATGGTCATTGCCTGGCACTTATCTGGCGTGAATGTTACTTGCCACTTATGAGCCCAAGCCTGGATGTTGTCCAGGTCTTGCTGCATGCGGGCTCGGACTGCTTCATTATTTGAGGGGTTGCGAATGGAACTGAACACTGTGCAGTCATCAGCAAACATCCCCATTTCTGACCTTATGATGGAGGGAAGGTCATTGATGAAGCAGCTGAAGATGGTTGGGCCGAGGACACTGCCCTGAGGAACTCCTGCAGCAATGTCCTGGGGCTGAGATGATTGGCCTCCAACAACCACTACCATCTTCCTTTGTGCTAGGTATGACTCCAGCCACTGGAGAGTTTTCCCCCTGATTCCCATTGACTTCAATTTTACTAGGGCTCCTTGGTGCCACACTCGGTCAAATGCTGCCTTGATGTCAAGGGCAGTCACTCTCACCTCACCTCTGGAATTCAGCTCTTTTGTCCATGTTTGGACAAAGGCTGTAATGAGGTCTGGAGCCGAGTGGTCCTGGCGGAACCCAAACTGAGCATCTGTGTGTTTCCAGCCCAATGAGGAAGGAAACAGTGCTGGATCTGGTTGTGGGGAATGAAGTGGGGCAGGTGGAGCATGTTTCAGTGGGGGAGCATTTGGGGAACAGTGATCATAATATCATTAGGTTTAGAATAGTTATGGAAAAGGTCAAGGAACAATCAAATGTGAAAATACTCAACTGGAGGAGGGCTAATTTCAGTGAGTTAAAAAGGGATCTTGCCCAGGGGGACTGGAATCAAAAATTGGTGGGAAAACAGTAATTGAACAATGGGAGGCCTTCAAGGAGGAGATGGTTCGGGTACAGAGTAGACACATCCCTACAAGGGGGAAAGGAGGGGCATCCAAAGATAGAGCTCCCTGGATGACTAAAGATAGAAATTAAAACAGAAAAAGAAGGCTTATGACAAGTGTAAGGTTCATCATTCAGTAGAGAACCAGGCTGAATACAGAAAGTACAGAGGAGATCTGAAAAAGGGAATAAGAGGGGCAAAGAGAGAGTCTGAGAATAGATTAGTGAGTAACATAAAAGGGAACCCAAAAGTCTTTTATAAACATATAAATAGTAAAAGGATAGTCAAAGGAAGGGTGGGACCGATTAGGGACATAAAGTGAGATCTTCTTGTGGAGACAGAGGGCCTGACTGAGATACTAAATGAATACTTCACATCAGTCTCCACTAGAGAAGAGGATGCTGCCATTGGAGCAGTAAAGGAGGAGCTAGGAGTGATATTGGATAGGATAAAAATAGATAAAGAGGAGGTACTTAAAAGATTGGCAGTACTCAAAGTAGAAAAGTTACCCGGTCCGGATGGGATGCATCCTGGGTTACTGAGGGAAGTGAGGGGGGAAATTGCAGAGACTCTGTCCACAATCTCCCAATCCTCCTTAGATATGGGAGCGGTGCCGGAGGACTGGAGGATTGTAAATATTACATCCCTGTTCAAAAAAGGGGAGAGGGATAAACCTGGTAATTACAGGCCAGTCAGCCTAACGTCGGTGGTGGGGAAACTTCCAGAGACAATAATCCGGGACAAAATTAATTGGCACTTGGAAAAGTCTGGGCCAATAAATGAAGTCAGCACGGATTTGTTAAAGGAAAATCTTTGATGAAGTAACGGAGAGGGTCGATGAGGGGAGTGGGGTTGATGTTGTTTATATGGACTTTCAAAAGGTGTTTGATAAAGTGCCACGTAATAGACTTGTTAGCAAAATTAAAGGCCATGGGATTAAAGGGACAGTGGCAGCGTGGATACAAAATTGGCAAATGGACAGAAAGCAGAGAGTAGTGGTGAACGGTTGTTTTTCAGACTGGAGGGAAGTATACAGTGGTGTTCCCCAGGGGTCAGTATAAGGACCACTGCTCTTTTTGATATATATTAATGACCCGGACTTGGGTATAGAGGGTATAATTTCAAAGTTTACAGATGACACGAAACTCAGAAATGTAGTAAACAATGTGAAGGATAGTAACAGACTTCAGGAGGACAGAGACAGACTGGTGAAATGGGCAGACACATGGCAGATGAAATTTAACGCAGAGAAGTGTGAAGTGATGCATTTTGGTAGGAAAAATGAGGCGGGGGAATATAAACTAAATGGTACAATTTTAAAGGGGGTTCAGGAACAGAGAGACCTGGGGGTGTAGATACACAAATCTTTGAAGGTGGCAGGACCAGTTGAGAAGGCCGTTAATAAAGGAGATGGGATTCTGGGCTTTATTAATAGAGGCACAGAGTACAAAAACAAGGAAGTTATGCTAAACCTTTATAAACACTGGTTAGGCCTCAGCTGGAGTATTGTGTTCAATTCTGGGCACCGCACTTTAGGAAGGATGTGAAGGCCTTAGAGAGGGTGCAGAGGAGATTTACGAGAATGATTCCAGGGATGAGGGACTTCAGTTATGTAGAGAGACTGGAGAAGCTGGGGTTGTTCTCCTTAGAGCAGTGAAGGTTAAGGGGAGATTTGATAGAGGTGTTTAAAACCATGAACGGTTTTGACAGAGTAAATAAGGAGAAACTGTTTCCAATGGCAGAACGGTCAGTAACCAGAGGACACAGAGTTAAGGTGATCGGCAAAAGAGCCAGAGGGGAGATGAGGAAACATTTTTTTACGCAGCGAGTTGTTATGATCTGGAATGTGCTGCCTGAAAGGGCGGTGGAAGCAGATTCAATAATAACTTTCAAAAGGGAAGAGGGAAAACATTTTACAGGGCAATGGGGAAAGAGCAGGGGAATGGGACTAATTGGATAACTCTTTCAAAGAGCACGATGGGCCAGATGGCCCCCTGTGCTGTACTCACTATGATACTATGACACACACGTATGCACTCCTCTTGGGCAAGGACCCAGTGCTCCTGCTGTAATGCGTGTCCCGTGCAGGTGTTGTGACGAGGGGGAGGGGGAGGAGGGGCTGATAGTTGTGCTCCTGGCTCCTACCTGGACGAAGGGGAAAGCAGCACCTGGTGCAAAAGGCTCATTCTCATGTTCGACTTGGTATTTGACATAAGCCTCCACCCCCATCCTCCTGGAAGATCTTTGTCTCCTCCTCCATGTTAAAGAGGGCCCGAGATGACACTGCAATGGTCGTAGCAAACTGTGGACTTGGCTACAGGGCAAACGGAGGCAATGGTAAAACAATCACCGTCTGACACTATTTGGAAATCGACTCTCTGAAAAGGAACAACACTTCAGCAGGCACATTATCTTCAGCCCCTGTACAACCCTGCCCGTCACTCCCACAACCCATTCACAAACCTCTCAGCCCCTGTATAACCCCACCCGTCACTCCCACAACCCATTCACAAACCTCTCAGCCCCTGTATAACCCCACCCGTCACTCCCACAACCCATTCACAAACCTCTCAGCCCCTGTACAACCCCGCCCGTCACTCCCACAACCCATTCACAAACCTCTCAGCCCCTGTATAACCCCACCCGTCACTCCCACAACCCATTCACAAACCTCTCAGCCCCTGTATAACCCCACCCGTCACTCCCACAACCCATTCACAAACCTCAGCCCCTGTACAACCCTGCCCGTCACTCCCACAACCCATTCACAAACCTCTCAGCCCCTGTACAACCCCGCCCGTCACTCCCACAACCCATTCACAAACCTCTCAGCCCCTTTACAACCCCGCCGTCACTCCCACAACCCATTCACAAACCTCTCACCCCCTTTACAACCCCGCCCGTCACTCCCACAACCCATTCACAAACCTCTCACCCCCTTTACAACCCTGCCTGTCACTCCCACAACCCATTCACAAACCTCTCAGCCCCTTTACAACCCCGCCGTCACTCCCACAACCCATTCACAAACCTCTCACCCCCTTTACAACCCCGCCCGTCACTCCCACAACCCATTCACAAACCTCTCAGCCCCTGTATAACCCCGCCCGTCACTCCCACAACCTATTCACAAACCTCAGCCCCTGTACAACCCCGCCCGTCACTCCCACAACCCATTCACAAACCTCTCAGCCCCGCCGTCACTCCCACAACCCATTCACAAACCTCAGCCCCCGTATAACCCCGCCCGTCACTCCCACAACCCATTCACAAACCTCAGCCCCCGTATAACCCCGCCCGTCACTCCCACAACCCATTCACAAACCTCAGCCCCCGTATAACCCCACCCGTCACTCCCACAACCCATTCACAAACCTCAGCCCCCGTATAACCCCGCCCGTCACTCCCACAACCCATTCACAAACTTCTCTGTCTCATTCTCTAAATCACTTTCCGTCCCTCTTCCCCAAATCTCTCCCCCTCTTTCATTCTGTCTGTTGTGCCACTATCTATTTCTCTCTTGCTGTCCCTATTTCTCTCTCTTTCTGTGTCCCCATTTCTCTCTCTCTGTCTCTCCCTCCATTTCTCTCTCTCTGTCCCTACTTTTCTCTCTCTCTCTCATTCGCTGTCCGTATTTCTCTCTCTGTTCCTCTTTCTCTCTGTATGTTGTTTTTCTGGAGATTCCAGGCTCTTCCCTGGAAGTTACAGTGGGCCAACGGGAGAACCAACCCAGGAAATCCACCCCAATCTCTCTCTATCACAGGAACAGGAGGAGGCCATTCAGCCCCTTCAGTCAGTTCCATCATTCAATTAGATCCTTGCTGATCTGCATCTAACTCCATTTACCTGCCTTTGACCCCATATCCCTCTATCTCTCTCCCTCTATCTCTCTCTATCTCCCTCCCTCTCTCTCTACCCCCCTCCCTCTATCTCTATCTCTCTCCTCCCTTTACCTCCCTTCCTCTATCTCTCTCTATCTCCCTCTCTCTATCTCTCTCCCTCCATCTTTCTCCCTCCCTCTCCCTCTATCTCTCTCCCTCTATCTCTCTCCCCCTCTCTATCTCCCTCCCTCTATCTCTCTCGCTCCCTCTATCTCTATCTCTCTCTCTATCTATCTCTCTCTATCTCTCTCCCTCTATCTATCTCTCTCTATCTCCCTCCCTCTATCTATCTCTCTCTATCTCTCTCCCTCCCTCTATCTCCCTCCCTCTATCTCTCTCCCCCTATCTCCCTCCCTCTATCTCTCTCTATCTCTCTCCCTCCCTCTTTCTCCCTCCCTTTCCCTCTATCTCTCTCCCCCTCTCTATCTCCCTCCCTCTATCTCTCTCTCCCTCCCTCTATCTCTCTATCTCCCTCCCTCTATCTCTCTATCTCCCTCCTCTATCTCTCTATCTCCTCCCTCTATCTCTCTATCTCCCTCCCTCTATCTCTCTATCTCCCTCCCTCTATCTATCTCCCTCCCTCTATCTATCTCCTCCCTCTATCTCTCTCTATCTCTCTCCCTACCTCTATCTCTCTCTATCTCTCTCCTCCCTCTTTCTCCCTCCCTCTCCCTCTATCTCTCTCCCCCTCTCTATCTCCCTCCCTCTATCTCTCTCCCTCCCTCTTTCTCCCTCCCTCTCCCTCTATCTCTCTCCCCCTCTCTATCTCCCTCCCTCTATCTCTCTCGCTCCCTCTATCTCTATCTCTCGCTCCCTCCCTCTATCTCCCTCCCTCTATCTATCTCTCTATCTCCTTCCCTCTATCTCCCTCCCTCTATCTCTCCCTCTCTATCTCCTCCCTCTATCTATCTCTCTCTATCTCCCTCCCTCTATCTATCTCTCTCTATCTCCCTCCCTCTATCTCTCCCTCTCTATCTCCCTCCCTCTCTCCCTCTATCTCCTTCCCTCTATCTATCTCTCTCTATCTATCTCTCTCTATCTCTCTCCCTCCCTCTATCTCTCTCTCTATCTCCCTCCCTCTCTCCCTCCCTCTAACAATCTATCTCTCTCTTTCTCTCCCTCTTTCTCCCTCCCTCTATCTCTATCACTCTCTCTATCTGTCTATCGCTATCTCCCTCCCTCTATCTCCCTCCCTCTATCTATCTATCTCTATCTCTCTCTCCCTCTATCTCTATCTCTCCCTCTATCTCTCTCTCTATCGATCTCTATCTCCCTCCCTCTATCTCTAACTATCTCCCTCCCTCTATCTCCCTCCCTCTATCTACCTCTCTCTATCTATCTCTCTTCCTCCCCCTATCTCTAACTCCCTCCCTCTCTCTCCCTCCCTCTATCTATTTCTCTCTCTCTCCCTCTATCTCTCTCTATTTTCTTCCTTCTACCTCCCTCCCTTATCTCCCTCTATCACCCACCCTCTATATCCCTTTCTCTCTCCCTCCTTCTATTGCCCTCTATCTCTCTCTATCTCCCTCCTTCTATCTCCCTCCCTCCCACTATCTCCCTCCCGCTATCTCTCTCCCTTCTTCTTCTCCCTCTCCCTCCCTCCATCTCTCCCTCCTGCTATCTCCCTCCCTCCATCTCTCTCTATCCATCTCCCTCACTCTATCTATCTCCCTCACTCTATCTCTCTCCCTCCCTCTATCTCTCTCCCTCCCTCTATCTCTATCTCCCTCCCTCTATCTCCCTCCCTCTATCTCCCTCCCTCTATCTCTCTCTATCTCCCTCCCTCTATCGATCTCTCTCTATCTCCCTCCCTCTCTCTATCTATCTCTCTCTATCTGCCTCCCTCGATCTCTCTCTATCTCTCTCCTTCTATCTCCCTCCCTCTATCTCTCTCTATCTCTCTCCCTACCTCTATCTCCCTCTATCTCTCTCCCTCCCTCTTCCTCCCTCCCTCTCCCTCTATCTCTCTCCCCCTCTCTATCTCCCTCCCTCTATCTCTCTCGCTCCCTCTATCTCTATCTCTCGCTCCCTCCCTCTATCTCCCTCCATCTATCTATCTCTCTATCTTCCTCCCTCTATCACTCCCTCTCTATCTCCCTCCCTCTATCTATCTCTCTCTATCTCCCTCCCTCTATCTCTCCCTCTCTATCTCCCTCCCTCTATCTATCTCTCTCTATCTCCCTCCCTCTCTCCCTCTATCTCCCTCCCTCTACCTCCCTCCTTCTATCTATCTCTCTCTATCTCTCTCCCTCCCTCTATCTCTCTCTCTATCTATATCTCTCTATCTCCCTCCCTCTCTCCCTCCCTCTAACTATCTATCTCTCTCTTTCTCTCCCTCTTTCTCTCTCCCTCCCTCTATCTCTATCACTCTCTCTATCTGTCTATCGCTATCTCCCTCCGTCTCTCCCTCTATCTATCTCCCTCCCTCTATCTATCTCTATCTCTCTCTCTCTCTCCCTCTATCTCTCTCTCTCCCTCTATCTCTATCTCTCTCTCTATCTATCTCTATCTCCCTCCCTCTATCTCTCTCCCTCCCTCTATCTCTCTCCCTCCCTCTATCTCTCTCCCTCCCTCTATCTCTATCTCTCTCCCTCCCTCTATCTACCTCTCTCTATCTATCTCTCTTCCTCCCCCTATCTCTAACTCCCTCCCTCTCTCCCTCCCTCTAACTATCTATCTCTCTCTTTCTCTCCCTCTTTCTCTCTCCCTCCCTCTATCTCTATCACTCTCTCTATCTGTCTATCGCTATCTCCCTCCCTCTCTCCCTCCCTCTATCTATCTCTATCTCTCTCTCTCTCCCTCTATCTCTCCCTCTATCTCTATCTCTCTCTCTCTCCCTCTATCTCTCTCCCTCCCTCTATCTCTATCTATCTCTCTCCCTCTATCTCCCTCCCTCTATCTACCTCTCTCTATCTATCTCTCTTCCTCCCCCTATCTCTAACTCCCTCCCTCTATCTCCCTCCCTCTATCTATCTCTCTCTATCTCCCTCCCTCTATCTCTCCCTCTCTATCTCCCTCCCTCTCTCCCTCTATCTCCTTCCCTCTATCTATCTCTCTCTATCTATCTCTCTCTATCTCTCTCCCTCCCTCTATCTCTCTCTCTATCTCCCTCCCTCTCTCCCTCCCTCTAACAATCTATCTCTCTCTTTCTCTCCCTCTTTCTCCCTCCCTCTATCTCTATCACTCTCTCTATCTGTCTATCGCTATCTCCCTCCCTCTATCTCCCTCCCTCTATCTATCTATCTCTATCTCTCTCTCCCTCTATCTCTATCTCTCCCTCTATCTCTCTCTCTATCGATCTCTATCTCCCTCCCTCTATCTCTAACTATCTCCCTCCCTCTATCTCCCTCCCTCTATCTACCTCTCTCTATCTATCTCTCTTCCTCCCCCTATCTCTAACTCCCTCCCTCTCTCTCCCTCCCTCTATCTATTTCTCTCTCTCTCCCTCTATCTCTCTCTATTTTCTTCCTTCTACCTCCCTCCCTTATCTCCCTCTATCACCCACCCTCTATATCCCTTTCTCTCTCCCTCCTTCTATTGCCCTCTATCTCTCTCTATCTCCCTCCTTCTATCTCCCTCCCTCCCACTATCTCCCTCCCGCTATCTCTCTCCCTTCTTCTATCTCCCTCTCCCTCCCTCCATCTCTCCCTCCTGCTATCTCCCTCCCTCCATCTCTCTCTATCCATCTCCCTCACTCTATCTATCTCCCTCACTCTATCTCTCTCCCTCCCTCTATCTCTATCTCCCTCCCTCTATCTCCCTCCCTCTATCTCCCTCCCTCTATCTCTCTCTATCTCCCTCCTCTATCGATCTCTCTCTATCTCCCTCCCTCTCTCTATCTATCTCTCTCTATCTGCCTCCCTCGATCTCTCTCTATCTCTCTCCTTCTATCTCCTCCCTCTATCTCTCTCTATCTCTCTCCCTACCTCTATCTCCCTCTATCTCTCTCCCTCCCTCTTCCTCCCTCCCTCTCCCTCTATCTCTCTCCCCTCTCTATCTCCCTCCCTCTATCTCTCTCGCTCCCTCTATCTCTATCTCTCGCTCCCTCCCTCTATCTCCCTCCATCTATCTATCTCTCTATCTTCCTCCCTCTATCACTCCCTCTCTATCTCCCTCCCTCTATCTATCTCTCTCTATCTCCCTCCCTCTATCTCTCCTCTCTATCTCCCTCCCTCTATCTATCTCTCTCTATCTCCCTCCCTCTCTCCCTCTATCTCCCTCCCTCTACCTCCCTCCTTCTATCTATCTCTCTCTATCTCTCTCCCTCCCTCTATCTCTCTCTCTATCTATATCTCTCTATCTCCCTCCTCTCTCCCTCCCTCTAACTATCTATCTCTCTCTTTCTCTCCCTCTTTCTCTCTCCCTCCCTCTATCTCTATCACTCTCTCTATCTGTCTATCGCTATCTCCCTCCGTCTCTCCCTCTATCTATCTCCCTCCCTCTATCTATCTCTATCTCTCTCTCTCTCCCTCTATCTCTCTCTCTCCTCTATCTCTATCTCTCTCTCTATCTATCTCTATCTCCCTCCCTCTATCTCTCTCCCTCCCTCTATCTCTCTCCCTCCCTCTATCTCTCTCCCTCCCTCTATCTCTCTCTATCTCTCCCTCCCTCTATCTACCTCTCTCTATCTATCTCTCTTCCTCCCCCTATCTCTAACTCCCTCCCTCTCTCCCTCCCTCTAACTATCTATCTCTCTCTTTCTCTCCCTCTTTCTCTCTCCCTCCCTCTATCTCTATCACTCTCTCTATCTGTCTATCGCTATCTCCCTCCCTCTCTCCCTCCCTCTATCTATCTCTATCTCTCTCTCTCTCCCTCTATCTCTCCCTCTATCTCTATCTCTCTCTCTCTCCCTCTATCTCTCTCCCTCCCTCTATCTCTATCTATCTCTCTCCCTCTATCTCCCTCCCTCTATCTACCTCTCTCTATCTATCTCTCTCCTCCCCCTATCTCTAACTCCCTCCCTCTCTCTCCCTCCCTCTATCTATTTCTCTCTCTCTCCCTCTATCTCTATCTCCCTCCTTCTATCTCCCTCCCTCCCACTATCTCCCTCCTGCTATCTCTCTCTATCTCTCTCCCTTCTTCTATCTCCTCTCCCTCCCTCCATCTCTCTCTCCTGCTATCTCCCTCCCTCTATCTCTCTCTCCCTCCCTCCATCTCCCTCCCTCTCTCTGTCTCTCTATCGCCCTCCCTCTATCTCTCCCTCCCTCTATCTATCTCTCTCTATCTCCCTCCCTCTATTTAACTCTCTCTATCTCCCTCCCTCTATCTCTATCTCCCTCCCTCTATCTATCTCTATCTCTCTCCCTCCCTCTATCTCTCTCTATGTCCCTCCCTCTATCTCCCTCCCCCTATGTCCCCCTCTCTATCTCTCCCTCCCTCTATCTCTCTCTATCTCCCTCCCTCCCTCTATGTCTCTCCCTCCATCTCTCCCTCCCTCCCTCTCCCTCTATATCTCTCCCCCTCTCTATCTCCCTCCCTCTATCTCTCTCTCTATCTATCTCTCTCTATCTCCCTCCCTCTATCTATCTCTCTCTATCTCCCTCCCTCTGTCTCCCTCCCTCCATCTATCGCTCTCTATCTCCCTCCCTCTATCTATCTCTCTCCCTCTATCTCCCTCCCTCTATCTATCTCTATCTCCCTCCCTCTATCTCCCTCCGTCTATCTATCTCTCTCTCTCTATCTCCCTCCCTCTATCGCCCTCCCTCTATCGCCCTCCCTCCCTCTATCTGTCTCTCTCTATCTCCCTCCCTCGATCTCTATCACCCTCCCTCTATCTCCCTCCATCTCTCTATCTCCCTCCCTCTATCTCTCTCTATTTCCCTCCCTCTTTCTCCCCCTCTCTATCTCTCTCCCTCCCCCTATCTCTATCTCTCTCTCTCCCTCCCTCTATCTCTATCCATCTATCTCTATCTCTCTCCCTACCTCTATCTCTCTCTCTATCTCCCTCCCTCTATCTATCTCTATCTCCCTCTCTCTATCGCCCTCCTTCTATCTCTCCCTCCCTCTATCTGTCTCTCTCTATCTCCCTCCCTCGATCTCTATCACCCTCCCTCTATCTCCCTCTATCTCTCTCTCTCCCTCCCTCTATCTCTATCCATCTATCTCTATCTCTCTCCCTACCTCTATCTCTCTCTATCTCCCTCCCTCTATGTCCCCCTCTCCATCTCTCTCCCTCCCTCTATCTCTCTCCCTCTCTCTAACTCCCTCTATCTCTCTCCCTCCCTCAGTCTCCATCTCTCTCTCTATCTCCCTCCCTCTCCCTCTATCTCTCTACCCCTCTCTATCTCCCTCCCTCTTTCTCTCTCTATCTCTCTCCCTCCCTCAGTCTCTATCTCTCTCTATCTCCCTCTTCTATCTCTCTCTATCTCCCTCCCTCTATCTATCTCTCTCTATCTCCCTCCCTCTATCTATCTCTCTATATCTGCCTCCCTCTATCTATCTAACTCTCTATATCTGCCTCCCTCTATCTATCTAAA
>NW_027139328.1:0-102500 GCF_035084215.1 Heptranchias perlo
TAGAGAGAGAAAGAGAGAGGGGGGTTAGAGAGAGAGAGGGGGTTAGAGAGAGAGAGAGGCGTTAGAGAGAGAGAGGGGGTGGTTAGAGAGAGAGAAAGAGAGAGGGGGGTTAGAGAGAGAGAGGGGGGTTAGAGAGAGGGAGAGGGAGAGAGAGAGAGAGGGGGGAGAGAGAGAGAGAGGGGGGTGAGAGAGAGAGAGGGGGGTTAGAGAGAGGGAGAGGTGTTCGAGAGAGGGAGAGGGGTTAGAGAGGGAGAGAGTGGTGAGAGAGAGGGAGAGGGGGGGTTAGAGAGAGAGAGAGAGGGGGGTTAGAGAGAGAGAGAGGGGGGGGTTAGAGAGAGAGAGAGGGGGGGTTAGAGAGAGAGAGGGGGGGGTTAGAGAGAGAGAGAGGGGGGTTAGAGAGAGAGAGAGGGGGGTAGAGAGAGAGAGAGGGGGGTTAGAGAGAGAGAGAGGGGGGTTAGAGAGAGAGAGAGAGAGAGGGGGGTTAGAGAGAGAGAGAGGGGGGTTAGAGAGAGAGAGAGGGGGTTAGAGAGAGAGAGAGAGGGGGGTTAGAGAGAGAGAGGGGGGTTGGAGAGAGAGAGAGGGGGGTTAGAGAGAGAGAGAGGGGGGGGTTAGAGAGAGAGAGAGAGAGGGGGGTTAGAGAGAGAGAGAGGGGGGTTAGAGAGAGAGAGAGAGAGTGGGGTGAGAGAGAGAGAGAGAGAGGGGGTTAGAGAGAGAGAGAGGGGGGTTAGAGAGAGAAAGAGAGGGGGGTTAGAGAGAGAGAGAGGGGGGTTAGGAGAGAGAGAGGGGGGTTAGAGAGAGAAAGAGGAGGGGGGTTAGAGAGAGAGAGAGGGGGGTTAGGGAGAGAGAGAGAGAGGGGGGTTAGAGAGAGAGAGGGGCGTTAGAGAGAGAGAGGGGGGTTAGAGAGAGAGAGGGGGGTTAGAGAGAGAGAGAGGGGGATGAGAGAGAGAGAGAGAGGGGGGTGAGAGAGAGAGAGAGGGGGGTTAGAGAGAGAGAGAGAGAGGTGGGTTAGAGAGAGAGAGAGGGGGGTTAGAGAGAGAGAGAGGGGGTTAGAGAGAGAGAGGGGGGTTAGAGAGAGAGAGGGGGGTTACAGAGTGAGAGGGGGGGTTAGAGAGAGAGAGAGGGGGGTTAGAGAGAGAGAGAGGGGGGTTAGAGAGAGAGAGGGGGGTTAGAGAGAGGGAGAGGGTGGTTAGAGAGAGGGAGAGGGGGGTTAGAGAGAGGGAGAGGGGGGTTAGAGAGAGAGAGGGGGGGTTAGAGAGAGAGAGGGGTTTAGAGAGAGAGAGAGGGGGGTTGGAGAGAGAGAGAGGGGTTAGAGAGAGAGAGGGGGGTTAGAGAGAGAGAGGGGGTTCAGAGAGAGAGATAGGGGGTTAGAGAGAGAGAGGGGGGGTTAGAGAGAGAGAGAGGGGGGTTAGAGAGAGAGAGAGGGGGGTTAAGAGAGAGAGGGGGGTTAGAGAGAGAGGGGGGTTAGAGAGAGAGAGAGGGGGTTAGAGAGAGAGAGAGGGGGGTTAGAGAGAGAGAGAGAGAGGGGAGAGGGGGGTGAGAGAGAGAGGGAGATTAGAGAGTGAGGGGGAGAGAGAGAGAGAGAGGGGGGTTAGAGAGAGAGAGAGAGTGAGGGGGTTAGAGAGAGTGAGAGGGGGGGTTAGAGAGTGAGAGGGGGGTGTGAGAGAGAGAGAGAGGGGGGTTAGAGAGAGAGAGAGAGAGGGGGAGAGGGGGGGTGAGAGAGAGAGGGGAGATTAGAGAGAGAGGGGGGTGTGAGAGAGGGAGAGGGGGGTTAGAGAGAGGGAGAGGGGGGGTGAGACAGAGAGAGGAGGGGTTAGAGAGAGAGAGAGGGGGGTTAGAAGAGAGAGAGGGGGGTTGGAGAGAGAGTGGGGTGTGAGAGAGTGAGAGAGAGAGGGGGTGTTAGAGAGAGAAAGAGGGGGGTTAGGGAGAGAGAGAGGGGGTTCGAGGAGAGAAAGAGAGGGGGGGTTAGAGAGAGAGAGAGGGGGGTTAGGGAGAGAGAGAGAGATGGGGGTTAGAGAGAGAGAGAGGGGGTTAGAGTGAGAGAGAGAGAGGGGGGTTAGAGAGAGAGAGAGGGGGGTCAGAGAGAGAGAGAGAGGTTAGAGAGAGAGGGGGGGGTTAGAGAGAGAGAGAGAGGTTAGAGAGAGGGGGGGGGTTAGAGAGAGAGAGAGGGGGGGGTTAGAGAGAGAGAGAGGGGGGTTAGAGAGAGAGAGGGGGGTTAGAGAGAGAGAGGGGGGGTTAGAGAGAGAGAGGGGGGTTAGAGAGAGGGAGAGAGTGGTTGAGAGAGAGAGAGGGGGTTAGAGAGAGAGAGGGGGGGTTAGAGAGAGAGAGGGGGTTAGAGAGAGAGAGGGGGGTTAGAGAGAGGGAGAGGGGGGTTGGAGAGAGAGAGAGGGGCGGTTAGAGAGAGAGAGGGGGGTTAGAGAGTGGGAGAGGGGGGTTGAGAGAGAGAGGGGGGTTAGAGAGAGAGAGGGGGGTTAGAGAGAGAGAGAGGGGGTTAGAGAGAGGAGGAGTGGTTAGAGAGAGAGAGGGGGGTTAGAGAGAGAGAGGGGGGTTAGAGAGAGAGAGAGAGTGAGGGGGGGTTAGAGAGAGAGAGAGAGAGGGGGTTGAAGAGAGAGAGGGGGTTCGAGAGCGAGAGAGGGGGGTTAGAGAGAGAGAGAGGGGGGTTAGTGAGAGAGAGGGAGAGGGGGTTTAGAGAGAGAGAGGGGGGAGAGAGAGAGAGAGGGGGGAGAGAGAGAGAGAGGGGGGTGAGAGAGAGAGAGGGGGGTGAGAGAGAGAGAGGGGGTTTAGAGAGAGGGAGAGGGGGTTCGAGAGAGGGAGAGGGGTTCGAGAGAGAGAGGGGGGTTAGAGTGAGAGATGAGAGGGGGGGGTTAGAGAGAGAGAGAGGGGGTTAGAGAGAGAGAGAGGGGGTTAGAGAGAGAGAGAGGGGTTTGAGAGAGATGAGAGGGGGGTTAGAGAGAGATGAGAGGGGGTTAGAGAGAGAGAGGGGGGGTTTAGAGAGACAGAGAGGGGGGATAGAGAGAGGAGAGGGGGGTTAGAGAGAGAGAGAGGGGGGTTAGAGAGAGAGAGGGGGGTTAGAGAGAGAGAGAGAGAGAGGGGGGTTAGAGAGAGGGTGGGGGGCTGGAGAGAGGGAGTGAGGAGGGGGGGTAGAGAGAGAGAGAGGGGGTTAGAGAGGGAGGGGGGTTAGAGAGTGGGAGTGTGAGGGGGGTTAGAGAGAGGGAGAGGGGGGTTAGAGAGAGGGAGAGAGGGGTTATGGAGAGAGAGAGGGGGGTTAGAGTGAGAGGGGGGGTTAGAGAGAGTGAGGGGGGGTTAGAGAGAGAGAGAGGGGGGTTTGAGAGAGAGAGAGGGGTTATGGAGAGAGAGAGGGGGGTTAGAGAGAGAGAGAGGGGTTATGGAGAGAGAGAGGGGATAGAGAGAGAGGGGGTGTTAGAGAGAGAGAGAGGGGGGTAGAGAGAGAGAGAGAGTGAGAGAGGTTAGAGAGAGAGAGGGGGGTTAGAGAGAGAGAGAGAGAGAGAGAGAGGTTAGAGAGAGAGAGCGTGGGGTTAGAGAGAGAGAGAGTGGGGTTCGTGAGAGAGAGAGGGGGTAGAGAGAGAGAGGGGGTTAGAGAGAGAGAGAGAGGGGGGGTTAGAGAGAGAGAGAGGGGGATTAGAGTGAGAGAGAGAGAGAGGGGTTAGAGAGAGAGAGGGTTAGAGAGAGAGAGAGAGAGGGGGGTTAGAGAGAGAGAGATGGGGGTTAGAGAGGAGAGAGTGGGGTTCGAGAGAGAGAGAGGGGTTAGAGAGAGGAGGGTTAGAGTGAGAGAGAGAGAGGGGGGTTGAGAGAGAGGGGGGTTAGAGAGAGAGAGGGGGGGTTGAGAGAGAGAGAGGGGGTTAGAGAGAGAGAGAGAGGGGGGGGTTGGAGTGAGAGAGAGAGGTTAGAGAGAGAGAGCGGGGGTTAGAGAGAGAGAGAGAGAGAGGGGGGTTAGAGAGAGAGGGGGGTTAGAGAGAGAGGGGGGTTAGAGAGAGAGAGAGAGGGGGGGGGTTGGAGAGAGAGAGAGAGGTTAGAGAGAGAGAGCGGGGGTTAGAGAGAGAGAGAGAGAGAGGGGGGTTAGAGAGAGAGAGAGAGAGGGGGGTTAGAGAGAGATAGAGAGAGGGGGGTTAGAGAGAGGGGGGTTAGAGAGAGAGAGAGGGGGGGTTGAGAGAGAGGAGAGGTTAGAGAGAGAGAGGGGGGTTAGAGAGTGAGAGAGAGAGAGGGGGGGTTAGTGAGAGAGAGAGAGAGGGGGGTTAGAGAGAGATAGAGAGAGGGGGGTTAGAGAGAGAGAGGGGGGTTAGAGAGAGAGAGGGGTTAGAGGGAGAGAGGGGTTGAGAGAGAGAGGGGTTAGAGAGAGAGGGGTTAGAGAGAGAGGGTGTGAGAGAGAGAGGGTGTGAGAGAGAGGTGAGAGAGAGGGGGGTTCGAGAGAGAGAGAGAAAGAGAGGGGGGGTTAGAGAGAAACGGAGAGAGGGGGGGTTGGAGAGAGAGAGAGAGAGGGGTTTAGAGAGAGAGAGAGAGGGTGAGAGAGAGAGGGTTAGAGAGAGAGAGGGGGTTAGAGAGAGAGAAAGGGGTGTGAGAGAGAGAGGGTTAGAGAGAGAGAGAGAGAGAGGGGGTTCGAGAGAGGGAAAGGGGGGTTTAGAGAGAGAGCGAGAGAGAGAGGGGTTGGAGAGAGAGAGAGAGAGGGGCTTAGAGAGAGAGAGGGGTGAGAGAGAGAGAGGGTTGGAGAGAGAGAGAGAGGGGGGTGAGAGGGAGAGAGAGAGAGAGGGGGTGAGAGGGAGAGAGCCGAGAAAGGGGGTTCGAGAGAAAGAGAGAGAGGTGGGTGAGAGAGAGAGAGAGAGGGGGGGGTTGAGAGAGAGAGACGGGGGGTTAGAGAGAGAGAGACGGGGGTTAGAGAGAGAGAGAGCGGGGTTAGAGAGAGAAAGAGAGAGAGAGAGGGGGGTTAGAGAGAGAGAGAGAGAGGGGGGTTAGAGAGAGGGGGGGTTAGAGAGAGAGAGAGAGGGGGGGTTAGATAGAGAGAGAGAGAGAGAGGGAGAGGGGGGTTAGAGAGAGAGGGGGGTCAGAGAGAGAGAGAGAGAGGGGGGTTGGAGAGAGAGAGAGAGGGGGGTTAGAGAGAGGAGAGAGAAAGAGAGGGGGGGTTAGAGAGAAACGGAGAGAGGGGGGTTGGAGAGAGAGAGAGAGAGGGGTTTAGAGAGAGGGAGAGGGGGGTTAGAGAGAGAGAGGAGGGGGGTTGGAGAGAGAGAGGGGGGGGTTAGAGAGAGAGAGGGGGGGTTAGAGAGAGAGTGAGGGGGGTTAGAGAGAGAGAGAGGGGGGTTAGAGAGAGAGAGGGGGGTTGAGAGAGAGAGAGTGGGGGTTGGAGAGAGAAAGAGAGAGAGAGAGGGGGGTTAGAGAGAGAGAGAGAGGGGGGTTAGAGAGAGAGAGGGGGGTTAGAGAGAGAGAGACGGGGGTTAGAGAGAGAGAGGGGGGTTAGAGAGAGAGAGAGAGAGGGGCTTCGAGAGAGAGAGAGGGGGGTTAGAGAGAGAGAGAGTGAGGGGGTGAGAGAGAGAGAGAGGGGGGTTAGAGAGAGGGGGGGTTGGAGAGAGAGAGATGGGGGGGGTTAGAGAGAGAGAGAGAGTGTTTAGAGAGAGGGAGAGAGAGAGAGAGAGAGGGGGCTTAGAGAGAGAGAGAGGGGGGTTAGAGAGAGAGAGAGTGAGGGGGGTGAGAGAGAGAGAGAGAGAGAGAGAGGGGGGTTGGAGAGAGAGAGAGAGGGGGGTCAGGAGAGAGAGAGAGAGAGGGGGGGTTAGAGAGAGAGAGAGGGGGGTTAGAGAGAGAGAGAGAGGGGGGTTAGAGAGAGAGAGAGAGAGAGAGGGGGGTTGGAGAGAGAGAGAGGGGGGTTAGAGAGAGAGAGAGAGGGGGTTAGAGAGATAGAGGGGGGTTAGAGAGAGAGAGGGGGGGTTGGAGAGAGAGAGAGAGGGGGGTTGGAGAGAGAGAGAGAGAGAGAGATGGGTTAGAGAGGGTGAGGGGGTTAGAGAGAAAGAGAGAGAGAGAGGGGTTTAGAGAGAGAGAGAGGTGTTAGAGAGAGAGAGAGGGGGGGTGGAGAGAGAGAGAGAGAGAGTGGATGAGAGAGAGAGAGGTTGTTAGAGAGGAGAGGGGGCTTGGAGAGAGAGAGAGAGAGAGAGAGGGGGGTTAGAGAGAGAGAGGGAGAGAGAGAGAGAGAGGGGTTCGAGAGGGAGAGGGGGGTTGGAGAGAAAGAGAGAGAGAGAGGGGTTTAGAGAGAGAGAGAGGTGTTAGAGAGAGATAGAGAGGGGGTGGATAGAGAGAGAGAGAGAGAGGTGGGTTAGAGAGGGAGAGGGGGGTAGAGAGGGAGAGGGGGGTTAGAGAGGGAGAGGGGGGTTCGAGAGGGAGAGGGGGGTTCGAGAGGAGAGGGGGGTTCGAGAGGGAGAGGGGGGTTCGAGAGGAGAGGGGGGTTCGAGAGGGAGAGGGGGGTTAGAGAGAAAGAGAGAGAGAGAGAGAGGGATTTAGAGAGAGAGAGAGAGGTTGGAGAGAGAGAGAGGGGGTGAGAGAGAGAGAGAGGGGGGTTGGAGAGAGAGAGAGAGAGGGGTTTCGAGAGAGAGAGAGGGGTTAGAGAGAGAGAGAGGAGGTAGAGAGAGAGAGAGGGGGTAGAGAGAGAGAGAGGGGGTTAGAGAGAGAGAGAGGGGGTGGTTAGAGAGAGGGAGAGGGGGGGGTTAGAGAGAGAGAGAGGGGGGTTAGAGAGAGAGAGAGAGGGGGGTTAGAGAGAGAGAGAGAGAGAGAGGGGGGTTCGAGAGAGAGAGAGGGGGGTTAGAGAGAGAGAGAGAGAGAGGGGGGGGTTCGAGAGAGAGTGAGAGAGAGAGAGCGGTGGGTTAGAGAGAGTGAGAGAGAGGGGGGTTCGAGAGAGAGAGGGAGGGGATGAGAGTGAGAGACGGGGGGTTCGAGAGAGAGAGATAGGGGGGTTAGAGTGAGAGAGAGAGGGGGTTCGAGAGAGGGAGAGAGAGAGAGAGAGGGGTTAGAGAGAGAGAGGGGGTTAGAGAAAGAGAGAGAGAGTGAGAGAGAGTTAGAGAGAGAGAGAGAGGGGGGGTTGGAGAGGGGGGTTAGAGAGAGAGAGAGGGGGGGTTAGAGAGAGAGAGAGAGTTAGAGAGAGAGAGAGGGGGTTAGAGAAAGAGAGAGAGAGAGTGAGAGAGAGTTAGAGAGAGAGAGAGCGAGGGGGGTTGGAGAGGGGGGTTAGAGAGAGGAGAGGGGGGGAGAGAGAGAGAGAGGGGGGATAGAGAGAGAGTGAGAGAGAGGGGTGTTTGACAGAAAGAGAGAGAGGCGGGTTAGAGAGAGTGAGAGAGGCGGGGTTGGAGAGAGAGAGGGGGAGAGAGAGAGAGAGAGAGAGTTTGGAGAGAGGGGGAGAGAGAGAGGGGGGTTAGAGAGAGAGAAAGGGGGGTTAGAGAGAGGGAAAGGGGTGGGTTTAGAGAGAGAGAGAGAGAGAGAGGGATTAGAGAGAGAGTGAGAGAGAGGGGGGTTCGAGAGAGAGAGAGGGGGGTTAGAGAGAGAGAGAGAGGGAGTTAGAGAGAGAGAGAGGGGGGTTAGAGAGAGAGAGCGAGGGAGTTAGAGAGAGAGAGAGGGGGGTTAGAGAGAGAGAGGGGGGGTTGGAGAGGGAGAGGGGGGTTGGAGAGGGAGAGGAGGGTTGGAGAGGGAGAGGAGGGTTGGAGAGGGAGAGGGGGGTTAGAGAGAGAGAGGAGGGTTGGAGAGGGAGAGGGGGGTTGGAGAGGGAGAGGGGGGTTGGAGAGGGAGAGGGGGGTTGGAGAGGGAGAGGAGGGTTAGAGAGAGAGAGGAGGGTTGGAGAGGGGAGAGGGGGGTTCGAGAGGGAGAGGGGGGTTAGAGAGGGGAGAGGGGGGTTCGAGAGAGAGTGAGTGAGAGAGAGAGGGTTGGAGAGTGAGTGAGAGAGAGGGGGGGGTTAGAGAGAGAGAGAGAGGGGGGTTGGAGAGAGAGAGAGAGAGAGAGAGGGTTTGGAGAGAGAGAGAGAGAGGGGGATAGAGAGAGAGAGAGAGGGGGGTAGAGAGAGAGAGAGGGGGTGAGAGAGAGAGAGAGAGGGGGGTAGAGAAAGGGAGAGAGGGGGTGAGAGAGAGAGAGAGAGGGGGTGAGAGAGAGAGAGAGGGGGGGTTTGATAGAGAAAGGGGGGTTGGAGAGAGAGAGGGGTTGGAGAAGGAGAGGGGGGTTAGAGAGGGAGAGGGGGGTTCGAGAGGGAGAGGGGGGTTCGAGAGGGAGAAGGGGGTTAGAGAGAGAGGCGGGTTAGAGAGAGTGAGAGAGAGGGGTGAGAGGGAGAGAGAGAGGGGGGGTTGAGAGAATGAGAGAGAGGGGGGTTCGAGAGAGAGAGAGAGAGGGGGGGTTAGATAGAGAGAGGGGGGGTTTGAGAGAGAGAGGGGGGTTGGAGAGAGAGAGAGAGAGGTTGGAGAGAGAGAGAGAGAGAGAGAGAGAGGGGTTAGAGAGAGAGAGGGGGGGGTTAGAGAGAGAGAGAGGGGGGTTAGAGAGAGAGAGAGAGAGGGGGGTTAGAGAGAGAGAGACGGGGGGTTAGAGAGAGAGAGAGAGCGGGGTTAGAGAGAGAGAGGGGGGTTAGAGAGAGAGAGAGGGGGTTGGAGAGAGAGAGAGAGAGAGAGAGAGAGAGGGGTTAGAGAGAGAGAGGGGGGGGTTAGAGAGAGAGAGAGGGGGTTAGAGAGAGAGAGAGAGAGGGGGGTTAGAGAGAGAGAGACGGGGGTTAGAGAGAGAGAGAGAGCGGGGTTAGAGAGAGGAGAGGGGGGTTAGAGAGAGAGAGAGTGGGGTTAGAGAGAGAAAGAGAGAGAGAGGGGGGTTAGAGAGAGAGAGAGAGAGGGGGTTAGAGAGAGGGGGGGTTAGAGAGAGAGAGAGGGGGGTGAGAGAGAGAGAGAGAGAGAGAGGGGGGTTAGAGAGAGAGGGGGGTCAGAGAGAGAGAGAGAGAGAGGGGGGTTAGAGAGAGAGAGGGGGGTTAGAGAGAGAGAGGGGGGTTAGAGAGAGAGAGAGGGGGGTTGGAGAGAGAGAGAGAGAGGTTGGAGCGAGAGAGCGGGAGTTAGAGAGAGAGAGAGGGGGGTTAGAGAGAGAGAGAGAGTGGGGTTGGAGAGAGAGAGAGAGAGGGGGGTTAGAGAGAGAGAGGGTTTAGAGAGAGAGAGAGAGAGGGGGGGTGGAGAGAGAGAGAGAGAGAGAGAGAGAGGGAGAGAGGGGTTTGGAGAGAGAGAGAGAGAGGTTAGAGAGAGAGAGGGGGGGTTAGAGAGAGAGAGGGGGGTTAGAGAGAGAGAGAGAGAGGGGGGTTGGAGAGAGAGAGAGAGAGAGAGAGAGAGGGGTTTGGAGAGAGAGGGGGTTAGAGAGAGAGAGGGGTTAGAGAGAGAGAGAGAAGGGGTTAGAGAGAGAGAGGGGTTAGAGAGAGAGAGGGGTGAGAGAGAGAGTGAGAGAGAGGGGGGTTCGAGAGAGAGAGAGGGGGGGTTAGAGAGGGAGAGAGAAAGAGAGGGGGGGTTAGAGAGAAACGGAGAGAGTGGGGTTGGAGAGAGAGAGAGAGGGGGGGTTGTAGAGAGAGAGAGGGGGGTTGTAGAGAGAGAGGGGGGGGTTGGAGAGAGAGAGAGGGGGGTTAGAGTGAGAGAGAGGGGGGGTTAGAGAGAGAGAGAGGGGGGTTAGAGAGAGAGAGAGGGGGGTTAGCGAGAGAGAGAGGGGGGTTAGAGAGAGAGAGAGGGGGTTAGAGAGAGAGAGGGGTGTTAGAGAGAGAGAGAGAGGGGGTTAGAGAGAGAGAGGGGTGTTAGAGAGAGAGAGAGAGGGGTTAGAGAGAGAGAGGGGGGTTAGAGAGAGAGAGAGTGGGGTTAGCGAGAGAGAGAGAGGGGGTTAGAGAGAGAGAGGGGTGTTAGACAGAGAGAGACGGGGGTTAGAGAGAGAGAGAGGGGTGTTAGAGAGAGAGAGAGAGGGGTTAGAGAGAGAGAGGGGGGTTAGAGAGAGAGAGAGTGGGGTTGGAGAGAGAAAGAGAGAGAGAGAGGGGGGTTAGAGATAGAGAGAGAGAGGGGGGTTAGAGAGAGGGGGGGTTAGAGAGAGAGGGGGGGTTAGAGAGAGAGAGAGTTTAGAGAGAGGGAGAGAGAGAGAGACAGGGGGCTTGGAGAGAGAGAGAGGGGGGTCAGAGAGAGAGAGAGAGAGAGAGAGGGGTTAGAGAGAGAGAGGGGGGTTAGAGAGAGAGAGAGGGGGGGTTAGAGAGAGGGAGAGAGAGGGGGGTTAGAGGGAGAGAGAGAGGGGTTCGAGAGGGAGAGGGGTTTAGAGAGAGAGAGAGGTGTGAGAGAGAGAGAGAGGGGGGTGGAGAGAGAGAGAGAGAGGGTGTGAGAGAGAGAGAGGGGTTAGAGAGAGAGAGAGGGCTTAGAGAGAGAGAGGGGGCTTGGAGAGAGAGAGAGAGAGAGAGAGGGGGGGTTAGAGAGAGAGAGGGAGAGAGAGAGAG
The DNA here is from genome assembly GCF_035084215.1 of Heptranchias perlo. NCBI lineage: Eukaryota > Metazoa > Chordata > Chondrichthyes > Hexanchiformes > Hexanchidae > Heptranchias > Heptranchias perlo. The sequence goes on from NW_027139328.1 coordinate 10,451, forward strand.
AGAGAGGGGTTCGAGAGGGAGAGGGGGGTTAGAGAGAAAGAGAGAGAGAGGGGTTTAGAGAGAGAGAGAGGGGGTGAGAGAGGGAGAGGGGGGGTTCGAGAGGGAGAGGGGGGTTCGAGAGGGAGAGGGGGGTTAGAGAGGGAGAGGGGGGTTCGAGAGGGAGAGGGGGTTCGAGAGGGAGAGGGGGGTTCGAGAGGGAGAGGGGGGTTTGAGAGAGAGAGAGAGGGGGGTAGAGAGAGAGAGAGAGAGAGAGAAGGGTTTAGAGAGAGAGAGGGGGGTAGAGAGAGAGAGAGGGGGTGAGAGAGAGAGAGAGGGGTTAGAGAGAGAGAGAGGGGTTAGAGAGAGAGAGAGAGGGGGTGAGAGAGAGAGAGAGGGGGGTTGGAGAGAGAGAGAGAGAGGGGGTAGAGAGAGAGAGAGAGGGGGTGAGAGAGAGAGAGAGGGGTTAGAGAGAGAGAGAGAGGGTAGAGAGAGAGAGAGGGGGTTAGAGAGAGAGAGAGGGGGTGGTTAGAGAGAGAGAGGGGGGGTTAGAGAGAGAGAGAGGGGGGTTGGAGAGAGAGAGAGAGAGGGGGTTCGAGAGAGAGAGAGGGGGGTTAGAGAGAGAGAGAGAGAGGGGGGTTCGAGAGAGAGAGAGAGAGGGGGGTTCGAGAGAGAGAGAGAGAGAGAGAGGTGGGTTAGAGAGAGTGAGAGAGAGGGGGGTTCGAGAGAGAGAGGGAGGGGATGAGAGAGAGAGACGGGGGTTCGAGAGAGAGAGATAGGGGGGTTAGAGTGAGAGAGAGAGGGGGTTCGAGAGAGGGAGAGAGAGAGAGAGAGGGAGAGAGAGAGAGAGAGTTAGAGAGAGAGAGAGGGGGTTAGAGAAAGAGAGAGAGAGAGTGAGAGAGAGTTAGAGAGAGAGAGAGAGAGGGGGGTTGGAGAGGGGGGTTAGAGAGAGAGAGAGGGGGGGTTAGAGAGAGAGAGAGGGGGGTTAGAGAGAGAGTGAGAGAGAGGGGTGTTTGACAGAAAGAGAGAGAGGCGGGTTAGAGAGAGTGAGAGAGGCGGGTTGGAGAGAGAGAGAGAGAGAGAGTTTGGAGAGAGGGGGAGAGAGAGAGGGGGGTTAGAGAGAGAGAAAGGGGGGGTTAGAGAGAGGGAAAGGGGGGTTTAGAGAGAGAGAGAGAGAGAGAGGGATTAGAGAGAGAGTGAGAGAGAGGGGGGTTCGAGAGAGAGAGAGGGGGGGTTAGAGAGAGAGAGAGAGGGAGTTAGAGAGAGAGAGAGGGGGGTTAGAGAGAGAGAGCGAGGGAGTTAGAGAGAGAGAGAGGGGGGTTAGAGAGAGAGAGGGGGGTTGGAGAGGGAGAGGGGGGTTGGAGAGGGAGAGGAGGGTTGGAGAGGGAGAGGAGGGTTGGAGAGGGAGAGGGGGGTTAGAGAGAGAGAGGAGGGTTGGAGAGGGAGAGGGGGGTTGGAGAGGGAGAGGGGGGGTTGGAGAGGGAGAGGGGGGTTGGAGAGGGAGAGGAGGGTTAGAGAGAGAGAGGAGGGTTGGAGAGGGAGAGGGGGTTCGAGAGGGAGAGGGGGGTTAGAGAGGGAGAGGGGGGTTCGAGAGAGAGTGAGAGAGAGAGGGGTTGGAGAGAGAGTGAGAGAGAGGGGGGTTAGAGAGGAGAGAGAGAGGGGGGTTGGAGAGAGAGAGAGAGAGAGAGAGGGGTTTGGAGAGAGAGAGAGAGAGGGGGATAGAGAGAGAGAGAGAGGGGGGTAGAGAGAGAGAGAGGGGGTGAGAGAGAGAGAGAGAGGGGGGTAGAGAAAGGGAGAGAGGGGGTGAGAGAGAGAGAGAGAGGGGGGTGAGAGAGAGAGAGAGGGGGGGTTAGATAGAGAAAGGGGGGTTGGAGAGAGAGAGGGGTTGGAGAAGGAGAGGGGGGTTAGAGAGGGAGAGGGGGGTTCGAGAGGGAGAGGGGGGTTCGAGAGGGAGAAGGGGGTTAGAGAGGGGTTAGAGAGAGAGGCGGGTTAGAGAGAGTGAGAGAGAGGGGTGAGAGGGAGAGAGAGAGAGGGGGTTTGAGAGAATGAGAGGAGGGGGGTTAGAGAGAGAGAGAGAGAGGGGGGGGTTAGATAGAGAGAGGGGGTTAGAGAGAGAGAGGGGGGGTTTGAGAGAGAGAGGGGGGTCAGAGAGAGAGGGGGGGGTAAGAGAGAGAGAGAGGGGGTTGGAGAGAGAGAGAGAGAGAGAGAGAGAGGGGTTAGAGAGAGAGAGGGGGGGGTTAGAGAGAGAGAGAGGGGGTTAGAGAGAGAGAGAGAGCGGGGTTAGAGAGAGAGAGGGGGGTTAGAGAGAGAGAGAGTGGGGTTAGAGAGAGAAAGAGAGAGAGAGGGGGGTTAGAGAGAGAGAGAGAGAGGGGGGGTTAGAGAGAGAGAGGGGGGGTTAGAGAGAGAGAGAGGGGGGTGAGAGAGAGAGAGAGAGAGAGAGGGGGGTTAGAGAGAGGGGGGTCAGAGAGAGAGAGAGAGAGAGGGGGGTTAGAGAGAGAGAGGGGGGTTAGAGAGAGAGAGGGGGGTTAGAGAGAGAGAGAGGGGGGTTGGAGAGAGAGAGAGAGGGGTTTGGAGAGAGAGAGAGAGGTTGGAGCGAGAGAGCGGGAGTTAGAGAGAGAGAGAGGGGGGTTAGAGAGAGAGAGAGAGTGGGGTTGGAGAGAGAGAGAGAGAGGGGGGGGTGGAGAGAGAGAGAGAGAGAGAGAGAGAGGGGGTTTGGAGAGAGAGAGAGAGAGGTTAGAGAGAGAGAGGGGGGTTAGAGAGAGAGAGGGGGGTTAGAGAGAGAGAGAGAGAGAGAGAGAGAGGGGTTTGGAGAGAGAGAGAGAGAGAGGGGTTTGGAGAGAGAGAGAGAGAGGTTAGAGAGAGAGAGGGGGGTTAGAGAGAGAGAGGGGGGTTGGAGAGAGTGAGTGAGAGAGAGAGAGAGGGGTTTGGAGAGAGAGGGGGGTTAGAGAGAGAGAGGGGTTAGAGAGAGAGAGAGAAGGGGTTAGAGAGAGAGAGGGGTTAGAGAGAGAGGGGTGAGAGAGAGAGTGAGAGAGAGGGGGGGTTAGAGAGGAGAGAGAAGAGAGGGGGGGTTAGAGAGAAGGAGAGAGTGGGGTTGGAGAGAGAGTGAGAGGGGTTTAGAGAGAGGGAGTGGGGGGTTAGAGAGGGAGAGAGGAGGGGGGTTAGAGAGAGAGAGAGGGGTGTTAGAGTGAGAGGGGGGTTGTAGAGAGTGTGAGGGGGGTTGTAGAGAGAGAGGGGGGGGTTGGATGAGAGAGAGAGGGGGGTTAGAGAGAGAGAGAGGGGGGTTAGAGAGAGAGAGAGGGGGGTTAGAGAGAGAGAGAGGGGGGGTTAGCGAGAGGAGAGGGGGGTTAGAGAGAGAGAGGGGTGTTAGAGAGAGAGAGAGAGGGGTTAGAGAGAGAGAGGGGGGTTAGAGAGAGAGAGAGGGGTGTTAGAGAGAGAGAGAGGGGGTTAGAGAGAGAGAGGGGGTGTTAGAGAGAGAGAGAGAGGGGTTAGAGAGAGAGAGGGGGGTTAGAGAGAGAGAGAGGGGGGGTTAGAGAGAGAGAGAGGGGGTTAGAGAGAGAGAGGGGTGTTAGACAGAGAGAGACGGGGGTTAGAGAGAGAGAGAGGGGTGTTAGAGAGAGAGAGAGAGGGGTTAGAGAGAGAGAGGGGGGTTAGAGAGAGAGAGAGTGGGGTTGGAGAGAGAAAGAGAGAGAGAGAGGGGGGTTTAGAGATAGAGAGAGAGAGGGGGGTTAGAGAGAGGGGGGGGGTTAGAGAGAGAGAGGGGGGGTTAGAGAGAGGGGGGGGTTAGAGAGAGAGAGGGGGGGGTTAGAGAGAGAGAGAGAGTTTAGAGAGAGGGAGAGAGAGAGAGACAGGGGGCTTGGAGAGAGAGAGAGGGGGGTCAGAGAGAGAGAGAGAGAGAGAGAGGGGTTAGAGAGAGAGAGGGGGGTTAGAGAGAGAGAGAGGGGGGTTAGAGAGAGGGAGAGAGAGGGGGGTTAGAGGGAGAGAGAGAGGGGTTCGAGAGGGAGAGGGGTTTCGAGAGAGAGAGAGGTGTGAGAGAGAGAGAGAGGGGGGTGGAGAGAGAGAGAGAGAGGGGTGTGAGAGAGAGAGAGGGGTTAGAGAGAGAGAGAGGGCTTAGAGAGAGAGAGGGGGCTTGGAGAGAGAGAGAGAGAGAGGGGGGGTTGAGAGAGAGAGGGAGAGAGAGAGAGAGAGAGGGGTTCGAGAGGGAGAGGGGGGTTAGAGAGAAAGAGAGAGAGAGGGGTTTAGAGAGAGAGAGAGGGGGTGAGAGAGGGAGAGGGGGGTTCGAGAGGGAGAGGGGGGTTCGAGAGGGAGAGGGGGGTTAGAGAGGGAGAGGGGGGTTCGAGAGGGAGAGGGGGGTTCGAGAGGGAGAGGGGGGTTTGAGAGAGAGAGAGAGGGGGGGTAGAGAGAGAGAGAGAGAGAGAGAAGGGTTTAGAGAGAGAGGGGGTAGAGAGAGAGAGAGGGGGTGAGAGAGAGAGAGAGGGGTTAGAGAGAGAGAGAGAGGGGTAGAGAGAGAGAGAGGGGGTTAGAGAGAGAGAGAGGGGTTAGAGAGAGAGAGAGAGGGGGTGGAGAGAGAGAGAGAGGGGGGTTGGAGAGAGAGAGAGAGAGGGGGTAGAGAGAGAGAGAGAGGGGGTGAGAGAGAGAGAGAGGGGTTAGAGAGAGAGAGAGAGGGTAGAGAGAGAGAGAGGGGGTTAGAGAGAGAGAGAGGGGGTGGTTAGAGAGAGAGAGGGGGGGGTTAGAGAGAGAGAGAGGGGGGTTGGAGAGAGAGAGAGAGAGGGGGTTCGAGAGAGAGAGAGAGGGGGGTTAGAGAGAGAGAGAGAGAGGGGGGTTCGAGAGAGAGAGAGAGAGAGAGAGGTGGGTTAGAGAGAGTGAGAGAGAGGGGGGTTCGAGAGAGAGAGGGAGGGGATGAGAGAGAGAGACGGGGGTTCGAGAGAGAGAGATAGGGGGGTTAGAGTGAGAGAGAGAGGGGGTTCGAGAGAGGGAGAGAGAGAGAGAGAGTTAGAGAGAGAGAGAGGGGGTTAGAGAAAGAGAGAGAGAGAGTGAGAGAGAGTTAGAGAGAGAGAGAGAGAGGGGGGTTGGAGAGGGGGGTTAGAGAGAGAGAGAGGGGGGGTTGGAGAGAGAGAGAGGGGGGGTTAGAGAGAGAGTGAGAGAGAGGGGGGTTAGAGAGAGAGAGGGGGGTTAGAGAGAGAGAGAGGGGGGTTAGAGAGAGAGTGAGAGAGAGGGGTGTTTGACAGAAAGAGAGAGAGGCGGGTTAGAGAGAGAGAGGGGGAGAGAGAGAGAGAGAGAGAGAGTTTGGAGAGAGGGGGAGAGAGAGAGGGGGGGTTAGAGAAAGAGAAAGGGGGGTTTCGAGAGAGAGAGAGAGGGATTAGAGAGAGAGTGAGGGGGGTTAGAGAGAGAGAGAGGGGTTTGGAGAGAGAGAGAGAGAGAGGGGGTTAGAGAGAGAGAGAGAGAAAGGGAGTTAGAGAGAGAGAGAGAGGGGGATAGAGAGAGAGAGAGAGGGGGGTTAGAGAGAGAGAGGGGGGGGTTAGAGAAAGAGAGAGAGAGGAGAGGGGTTTGGAGAGAGAGAGAGTGAGGGGGTTAGAGAGAGGGAGAGAGAGAGGGGGTTAGAGAGAGAGAGAGAGGGGGGTAGAGAGAGAGAGAGAGGAGGGTAGAGAGAGAGAGAGAGAGAGGGGGGTAGAGAAAGGGAGAGAGGGGGTGAGAGAGAGAGAGAGGGGGTGAGAGAGAGAGAGAGGGGGGTTAGAGAGAGGGACCGGGGGGTTTAGAGAGAGGGAACGGGGGGGTTAGAGAGAGGGAACGGGGGGGGTTAGATAGAGAAAGGGGGGTTGGAGAGAGAGAGAGAGGGGGGGGTTAGAGAGAGAGAGAGGGGGTGTTAGATAGAGAAAGGGGGGTTGGAGAGAGAGAGGGGTTGGAGAAGGAGTGGGGGTTAGAGAGGGAGAGGGGGGTTCGAGAGGGAGAGGGGGGTTAGAGAGGGAGAGGGGGGTTAGAGAGGGGAGGGGGGTTAGAGAGGGAGAGGGGGGTTAGAGAGGGGTTAGAGAGAGAGAGGGGGGTTGGAGAGAGAGAGAGAGACAGAGAGAGAGGGGTTAGAGAGAGAGAGAGGGGGGGTAGAGAGAGAGAGAGAGGGGGGTAGAGAGAGAGAGAGGGGGGGTAGAGAGAGAGAGATAGGGGGGTGGAGAGAGAGAGAGAGGGGGGTAGAGAGAGAGAGAGAGGGGTTAGAGGGGTTAGAGAGAGAGAGAGAGAGGGGGGGGTAGAGAGAGAGAGAGAGAGAGGGGGGTAGAGAGAGAGAGAGAGGGGGGGTAGTAGAGAGAGAGAGAGGGGGTAGAGAGAGGGAGCGAGGGGGTGAGAGAGAGAGAGAGGGGGTGAGAGAGAGAGAGAGAGGGGGTGAGAGAGAGGGAACGGGGGGGTTAGAGAGAGAGAGAGAGAGGGGTTAGAGAGAGAGTGAGAGAGAGGGGGGTTCGAGAGAGAGAGAGAGAGAGGGGGGGGTTAGATAGAGAAAGGGGGGTTGGAGAGAGAGAGAGGGGGTTGGAGAAGGAGAGGGGGGTTCGAGAGGGAGAGAGGGGGTTGGAAAGAGAGGAGAGAGAGAGAGAGAGGGGGGTTAGAGAGAGAGAGAGGGGGGTTAGAGAGAGAGAGAGGGGGGTTAGAGAGAGAGAGAGAGGAGGGTGAGAGAGAGAGAGAGTTGAGAGAGAGGGAGAGAGAGAGAGTGAGAGTTGGAGAGAGAGAGAGGGGGTTAGAGAGAGAGAGAGAGAGTTCGAGAGAGAGAGAGAGGGGGGTTTGAGAGAGAGGGGGGTTCGAGAGAGAGAGAGAGAGGGGTGAGAGGGGAGAGAGAGGGGGTTTGAGAGAATGAGAGAGAGGAGGGTTAGAGAGAGATAGAGAGAGAGAGAGAGGGGGGTTAGAGAGAGAGAGGGGGTTAGATAAGGGGGTTAGAGAGAGAGAGAAGGGTTAGAGAGAGAGAGAGGGGGGTTAGAGAGAGAGTGAGAGAGAGGGGTGTTTGACAGAAAGAGAGAGAGGCGGGTTAGAGAGAGTGAGAGAGGCGGGGTTGGAGAGAGAGAGGGGAGAGAGAGAGAGAGAGAGAGAGTTTGGAGAGAGGGGGAGAGAGAGAGGGGGGGTTAGAGAAAGAGAAAGGGGGGGTTAGAGAGAGGGAAAGGGGGGTTTCGAGAGAGAGAGAGAGGGATTAGAGAGAGAGTGAGGGGGGTTAGAGAGAGAGAGAGGGGTTTGGAGAGAGAGAGAGAGAGAGGGGGTTAGAGAGAGAGAGAGAGAAAGGGGGTTAGAGAGAGAGAGAGGGGGATAGAGAGAGAGAGAGAGGGGGGTTAGAGAGAGAGAGGGGGGGTTAGAGAAAGAGAGAGAGAGAGAGAGGGGTTTGGAGAGAGAGAGAGAGAGGGGGTTAGAGAGAGAGAGAGAGAGAGGGGGTTAGAGAGAGAGAGAGAGGGGGGATAGAGAGAGAGAGAGGGGGGGTAAGAGAGAGAGATAGGGGGGTAGAGAGAGAGAGAGAGGAGGGTAGAGAGAGAGAGAGAGAGGGGGGTAGAGAAAGGGAGAGAGGGGGGTTGAGAGAGTGGAGAGAGGGGGGGGTTAGAGAGAGGGACCGGGGGGGTTTAGAGAGAGGGAACGGGGGGGTTAGAGAGAGGGAACGGGGGGGTTAGAGAGAGAGAGAGAGAGGGGTTAGAGAGAGAGGTGAGAGAGAGGGGGGTTCGAGAGAGAGAGAGAGAGGGGGGGTTAGATAGAGAAAGGGGGGTTGGAGAGAGAGAGAGGGGTTGGAGAAGGAGAGGGGGGTTAGAGAAGGAGAGGGGGGTTCGAGAGGGAGAGAGAGGGGGGTTAGAGAGCGAGAGAGGGGGTTGGAAAGAGAGAGAGAGAGAGAGGGGGGTTAGAGAGAGAGAGAGGGGGGTTAGAGAGAGAGAGAGGGGGGTTAGAGAGAGAGAGAGAGGAGGGTGAGAGAGAGAGAGAGTTGAGAGAGAGGGAGAGGAGAGAGAGTGAGAGTTGGAGAGAGAGAGAGGGGGTTAGAGAGAGAGAGAGAGAGAGAGAGTGAGAGAGAGTTCGAGAGAGAGAGAGAGGGGGGTTTGAGAGAGAGGGGGGGTTCGAGAGAGAGAGAGAGGGGTGAGAGGGAGAGAGAGAGGGGGTTTGAGAGAATGAGAGAGAGGAGGGTTAGAGAGAGATAGAGAGAGAGAGAGAGGGGGTTTTAGAGAGAGAGGGGGGTTAGATAAAGGGGGGTTAGAGAGAGAGAGAAGGGTTAGAGAGAGAGAGGGGGGTTAGAGAGAGAGAGAGGGGGTTTGAGAGAGAAAGAGGGGGTTTGAGAGAGAGAGAGGGGGGTTAGAGAGAGGGAGAGAGAGAGAGGGGGGGCTTAGAGAGAGAGAGAGATGGGGGTCAGAGAGAGACGGGGGGGTAAGAGAGAGAGAGAGGGGGTTGTGAGAGAGAGAGAGAGAGAGAGAGTTCGAGAGAGAGAGAGGGGGTTTGAGAGAGAGAGAGAGAGAGAGAGAGTGAGAGAGAGAGGGGGGTTAGAGAGAGGGAGAGAGAGAGAGGGGGGGGGCTTAGAGAGAGAGAGAGAGAGAGAGGGGGGTCAGAGAGAGAGGGGGGTAAGAGAGAGAGAGAGGGGGTTAGAGAGAGAGAGAGGGGGGTTAGAGAGAGAGAGGAGGGTTAGAGAGAGAGAGAGAGTGAGAGAGAGTTAGAGAGAGAGAGAGGGGGGGGTTTGAGAGAGAGAGAGAGAGTGAGAGTGAGAGAGAGTTGGAGAGAGAGAGAGAGAGGGGGGGGTTCGAGAAAGAGTGAGAGAGAGGGGTGAGAGGGAGAGAGAGAGAGGGGGTTTGAGAGAAAGAGAGAGGAGGGTTAGAGAGAGAGAGGGGGTTCGAGAGAGAGAAAGGGAGGGGGGTTAGAGAGAGAGAGAGAGGGAGGGGGGTTAGAGAGAGAGAGAGAGGGAGGGGGGTTAGAGAGAGAGAGAGGGAGGGGGGGTTAGAGAGAGAGAGAGAGGGAGGGGGGGTTAGAGAGAGAGAGAGGGGGGTTCGAGAGAGAGAGAGTTTAGAGGGAGAGAGAGAGAGAGAGAGAGGGAGAGAGATAGACAGAGGGGGAGAGGGGCGAGGGGGCGAGCGAGGGGGCGAGGGGCGGGGCAGAGCGAGGGGGAGAGGGGCGAGGCTGAGCGAGGGGGAGGGGGTGAGGCTGAGCGAGGGGGAGAGGGGCGAGGCTGAGCGAGGGGGAGAGGGGCGAGGCAGAGCGAGGGGGAGGGGGCGAGGCTGAGCAAGGGGGAGAGGGGCGAGGCTGAGCGAGGGGGAGAGGGGCGAGGCAGAGCGAGGGGGAGAGGGGCGGGGCAGAGCGAGGGGGAGAGGGGCGGGGCAGAGCGAGGGGGAGAGGGGCGAGGCTGAGCGAGGGGGAGGGGGCGAGGCTGAGCGAGGGGGAGAGGGGCGAGGCTGAGCGAGGGGGAGAGGGGCGAGGCAGAGCGAGGGGGAGGGGGCGAGGCTGAGCAAGGGGGAGAGGGGCGAGGCTGAGCGAGGGGGAGAGGGGCGAGGCAGAGCGAGGGGGAGAGGGGCGGGGCAGAGCGAGGGGGAGAGGGGCGGGGCAGAGCGAGGGGGAGAGGGGCGGGGCAGAGCGAGGGGGAGAGGGCGGGGCAGAGCGAGGGGGAGAGGGGCGGGGCAGAGCGAGGGGGAGAGGGGCGGGGCAGAACGAGGGGGCGAGGCAGAGCGAGGGGGCGAGGGGCGGGGCAGAGCGAGGGGGAGAGGGGCGGGGCAGAGCGAGGGGAGAGGGGCGGGGCAGAGCGAGGGGGAGAGGGGCGGGGCAGAGCGAGGGGGAGAGGGGCGGGGCAGAGCGAGGGGGAGAGGGGCGGGGCAGAGCGAGGGGGAGAGGGGCGGGGCAGAGCGAGGGGGCGGGGCAGAGCGAGGGGCGGGAGAGCGAGGCGAGGGAGAGTGAGGCGAGGGAGAGCGAGGCGAGGGAGAGTGAGGCGAGGGAGAGCGGCGAGTGAGTGCGAGGGTGAGAGGGGCGAGGAAGGGGGAGAGCGCGGGAGGGGGAGATCGATGGGGAGAGTTTAGAGAGAGGGAGGGATGGAAAGAGAGGGAGAGTGGGGTTTGAGAGAGGGTGAGAGAGAGGGAGAGGGAGGTTGAGAGAAAGGGAGAGGGTGGGAGGGAGAGGGGGGAGAATGATAGAGGGAGATTGGGGAGAGGGATCGAGGGAAAGAGACAAGGAGAGGGAGGGAGGGAGAGAAAGAGGGGAGACGGAAGGGGAGGGAGGCAGGGTGAAGGAGGGAGGGAGGGAGAGAGAGAGAGATGGGGAGAGGTTAGAGAGAGAGGGGGAGAGGGGGAGAGGGAGGGATGGAGAAAGAGGGAGAGGGGGGTTCGAGAGTGGGAGAGAGAGAGGGAGAGGGTGAGAGGGAGAGTTTGAGAGAGAGAGAGAGAGAGAGAGAGAGATGTAGAGAGAGGGAGTGGTCCGAGAGAGAGGGAGGGAGTGGGAGAGTGAGGGAGAGGTAGTGCTAGAGAGGGAGGGGGTTCGAGAGGGAGAGGGAGGGAGGAGAGAGGGAGCAAGAGAGAAAGAGAGAGAAAAAGAGTGTGCGCGAGGGGGTTCGAGAGAGAGAGGGGGAGAGGGAGAGAAAGAGGGAGATAGAGGGGAGGGGGAGATAGAGGGGGAGGGGGAGAGAGAGGGAGAGGGAGAGAGAGAGAGTGAGGGAGTGGGGGAGATAGACGGAGAGAGGGAGGAAGAGGGGGTTAGAGAGAGAGAGAGAGAGAGAGCACGTGGGGGGGTTTAGAGAGAGATAGAGAGAGAGAGGAGAGGGTTTTTAGAGAGCGAGCGAGAGCGATAGAATGAGAGAGGTTGAGAAAGAGATGAGTGAATGAGAGTGGACGAGGGAGTGAGGGACAGCGACAGGGGATCGGGAGAGAGGGGATCGGGAGAGAGGGGATCGGGAGAGAGGGGATCGGGAGAGAGGTATCACTGATTTTACTATTTACCCGTACACTCCCTGTCCCCAATATCAGGAGTGATGATGATTCCAGTACTCACCATGCGTTTACTCTCCTTGTCCCCAATATCAGGAGTGATGGTGACTCCAGTACTCACCATGTATTCACTCTCCCTGTCCCCAATATCAGGAGTGATGGTGACTCCAGTACTCACCATGTGTTCACTCTCCCCGTCCCCAATATCAGGAGTGATGGTGACTCCAGTACTCACCATGTGTTCACTCTCTGTGTCCAGGCAGCTGGTGGCATCGTCCAGGATCAATACACGGGGGTCTCGGATCACAGCACGAGCGATAGCCACTCGCTGCTTCTGCCCCCCGGAGAGCTGACCACCCTTCTCACCGGCATCTGGGGGGGATCAAAGAGGGTGCAGGTCAGAGGGGGCAAGTCAAGGGCAGGGGGGGGCGCGGGGGGTTAGGTCAGGAATAAATGGGTCTTTTTCGGGGTGACGGGCAGTGACTGGTGGGGTACGGCAGGGATCAGTGCTCGGGCCCCAGCTATTCACAATATATATCAGTGATTTGGACGAGGGAACCAAATGTAATATTTCCAAGTTTGCGGACGACACAAAACTAGGTGGGACTGTGAGTTGTGAGGAAGATGCAAAGAGGCTTCAAGGTGATTTAGACAAGTTGAGTGAGTGGGCAAATACATGGCAGATGCAGTATAATGCGGATAAATGTGAAGTTATCCACTTCGGAAGGAAAAACAGAAAGGCAGAGTATTATTTAAATGGTGATAGATTGGGGAATGTTGATGTACAAAGGGACCTGGGTGTCCTTGTACACTAGTCACTGAAAGCAAACAGGCAGGTGCAGCAAGCAGTTAGGAAGGCAAATGGTATGTTGGCCTTCATTGCAAGAGGATTTGAGTACAGGAGCAGGGATGTCTTACTGCAGTTCTACAGGGCCTTGGTGAGACCACGCCTGGAGTATTGTGTGCAGTTTTGATCTCCTTACCTAAGAAAGGATATACTTGCCATAGAGGGAGTGCAGCGAAGGTTCACCAGACTGATTCCTGGGATGGCAGGACTGTCGTATGAGGAGAGATTGGGTCGACTCGGCCTGTATTCACTCGAGTTCAGAAGAATGAGAGGGGATCTCATTGAAACATATAAAATTCTGACAGGACTCGACAGACTGGATGCAGGGAGGATGTTTCCCCTGGCTGGGGGGTGCAGAACGAGGGGTCACAGTCTCAGGATACGGGATAGGACATTTAGAACTGAGATGAGGAGAAATTTCTTCACTCAGAGGGTGGTGAACCTGTGGAATTCTCTACCACAGAAGGCTGTGGAGGCCAAGTCACTGAATATATTTAAGAAGGAGCTGGATAGATTTCTAGACACAAAATGCATCAAGGGGTACGGGGAGGGAGCGGGAATATGATATTGAGATAGAGGATCAGCCATGATCATATTGAAGGGCAGAACAGGTTTGAAGGGCCGAATGGCCTACTCCCACTCCTATTTTCTATGTTTCTATGTTTCAGGGGAGCAGGGGGTCAGAGAGCACGGATCGGGGGGGTGGGTCAGGGGGTCGGACAGGGCGGGTAAGGGGGGTGGGGGTCAGAGAGGGTGGGTCGGTGGGGGTCAGGACGGGGTGGGGGGGGGGGCGGGTCGGGGGGGGGGGTTGAGAGTGAACACTGGCCTCCAACAGGACTCGAAGTTTTAAAACTGTTCACTGAGCAACCAGGACTGCGAGGGTCCGGGAATAGGTCAAGACCACTCCCCCTCACTCCCTGTTCAATGTGACCTCTCCCCCTCACTCCCTGTTCAATGTGACCTCTCCCCCTCACTCCCTGTTCAATGTGACCTCTCCCCCTCACTCCCTGTTCAATGTGACCTCTCCCCCTCACTCCCTGTTCAATGTGACCTCTCCCCCTCACTCCCTGTTCAATGTGACCTCTCCCCCTCACTCCTCCTCATCTGTGCTGTATCCCCCCTCTCCCCTCACCTGTTCCATATCCCCCTCTCTCTCCTCACCTGTTCCATATCCCCCCTCTCTCCTCACCTGTTCCATATCCCCCCTCTCTCCTCATCTGTTCCATATCCCCCTCTCTCTCCCCTCACCTGTTCCATATCCCCCTCTCTCTCCCCTCACCTGTTCCATATCCCCCTCTCTCCCCTCACCTGTTCCATATCCCCCTCTCTCTCCTCACCTGTTCCATATCCCCCCTCTCTCCTCACCTGTTCCATATCCCCCTCTCTCTCCTCACCTGTTCCATATACCCCCTCTCTCCTCACCTGTTCCATATCCCCCTCTCTCTCCCCTCACCTGTTCCATATCCCCCTCTCTCCCCTCACCTGTTCCATATCCCCCTCTCTCTCCTCACCTGTTCCATATCCCCCTCTCTCCCCTCACCTGTTCCATATCCCCCTCTCTCTCCTCACCTGTTCCATATCCCCCCTCTCTCCTCACCTGTTCCATATCCCCCTCTCTCTCCTCACCTGTTCCATATCCCCCCTCTCTCCTCACCTGTTCCATATCCCCCCCTCTCCCATCACCTTTTCCATATCCCCCTCTCTCTCCCCTCACCTGTTCCGTATCCCCCTCTCTCTCCCCTCACCTGTTCCGTATCCCCCTCTCTCCCCTCACCTGTGCTGTATCCCCCTCTCTCCCCTCACCTGTGCTGTATCCCCCCCTCTCCCCTCACCTGTTCCATATCCCCCTCTCTCTCCTCACCTGTGCTGTATCCCCCTCTCTCCCCTCACCTGTTCCATATCCCCCTCTCTCTCCCCTCACCTGTTCCATATCCCTCTCTCTCTCCTCACCTGTTCCATATCCCCCTCTCTCTCCCCTCACCTGTTCCATATCCCCCTCTCTCTCCCCTCACCTGTGCTGTATCCCTCTCTCTCCCCTCACCTGTTCCATATCCCCCTCTCTCTCCCCTCACCTGTTCCATATCCCTCTCTCTCTCCTCACCTGTTCCATATCCCCCTCTCTCTCCCCTCACCTGTTCCATATCCCCCTCTCTCTCCTCACCTGTGCTGTATCCCTCTCTCTCTCCTCACCTGTGCTGTATCCCCCTCTCTCTCCTCACCTGTGCTGTATCCCCCTCTCTCTCCTCACCTGTGCTGTATCCCCCTCTCTCTCCTCACCTGTGCTGTATCCCCCTCTCTCTCCTCACCTGTGCTGTATCCCCCTCTCTCTCCTCACCTGTTCCATATCCCTCTCTCTCTCCTCACCTGTGCTGTATCCCCCTCTCTCTCCTCACCTGTGCTGTATCCCCCTCTCTCTCCTCACCTGTTCCATATCCCTCTCTCTCTCCTCACCTGTGCTGTATCCCTCTCTCTCCCCTCACCTGTTCCATATCCCCCTCTCTCCCCTCACCTGTTCCATATCCCCCTCTCTCTCCCCTCACCTGTTCCATATCCCCCTCTCTCTCCTCACCTGTGCTGTATCCGTCTTTCAGTTCAGAGATAAAGCAGTGCGCGTTGGCCTGTTTTGCTGCTTTGATGACGGAGTCTTTTGGTGTCCCATCGAGGCCGTAGGAGATGTTCTGCTGCACTGAGCGAGCAAAGAGAACCGGCTCCTGACTCACAAGTGCCACCTGATGAAGAATGACAGGAGAGTGGCCCAGTGATGGGCAGCGGGCATCAGTTAAAGCACAAAATATAATCGGGACTGAGATCTGAGCAGGGGAGAAAGACTCTCAGCACCACAGTCACAGCGATGGTCGGGTAATCTGTGGAACCAGACATAAAGAACATGCAAATACACAGTGGGATTCCATCAGCTATCGATTAATTGGACTTTCAGAGGCTTTGGACAAGGTTCCACATGAAAGGGATCCTGGGCTTTATAAATAGAGGCATTGAGTACAAAAGCAAGGAGGTTATGATGAACTTTTATAAAACACTGATTCGTGAACAACTAGAGTATTGTGTCCAATTCTGGGTACCGCACTTTAGGAAGGATGTGAAGGCCTCAGAGAGGGTGCAGAGGTTCCAGGGATGAGAGACTTCAGTTATGTGGAGAGACTGGAGCAGAGATGATTGAGAGGAGATTCGATAGAATCATAGAAAGGTTACAGCACGGAAGGAGGCCATTCAGCCCATCGAGTCCACGCCGGCTCTATTCAAGAGCAATCCAGCCAGTCCCACTCCCCCGCCCTATCCCTGTAGCCCTGAAAATTTTTTCCTTTCAAGTACTTATCCAGTTCCCTTTTGAAGGCCATGATTGAATCTGCCTCCACCACCCCCTCGTGCAGTGCATTCCAGATCATAACCACTCGCTGTATAAAAAAGTTTTTCCTCATGTCACCTTTGGTTCTTTTGCCAATCACCTTAAATCTGTGACCTCTAGTTCTTGATCCTTCCGCCAATGGGAACAGTTTCTCTCTATCTACTCTGTCTAGACCCTTCATGATCTAATCTCCTCTCAACCTTCTCTGTTCTAAGGAGAACAATCCCAGCTTCTCCAGTCTATCCATGTAACTAAAGTCTCTCATCCCTGGAACCATTCTAGTAAATCTCCTCTGCACCCTCTCTAAGGCCTTCACATCCTTCCTATAGTGTGGTGCCCAGAATTGGACACAATACTCCAGCTGAGGCCGAACCAGTGTTTTATAAAGGTTCACCATGACTCCCTCGCTTTTGTACTCTATGCCTCTATTTATAAAGCCCGTATGCTTTTTTAACCACTTTCTCAACCTGCCCTGTCACCTTCAACAATTTGTGCACATATACCCCGAGATCTCTCTGTTCCTGCACCCCCTTTCAGAATTGTACCCTCTAGTTTATATTGCCTCTCCTCATTCTTCCTGCCAAAATGTATCACTTCTCATTTTTCTGCGTTAAATTTCATCTGCCACGTGTCCGCCCATTCCACCAGCCTGTCTATGTCCTCTTGAAGTCTATCACTATCCTCCTCACTGTTCACTACATTTCCAAGTTTTGTGTCATCTGCAAATTTTGAAATTGTGCCCTGTACACCCAAGTCCAAATCATTAATATATATCAAGAAAAGCAGTGGTCCCAGCACCGACCCCTGGGGAACACCACTGTACACCTCCCTCCAGTCTGAAAAACAACCGTTCACCACTACTCTCTGTTTCCTGTCTCTTAGCCAATTCTGTATCCATGCTGCCACTGCCCCTTTTATTCCATGGGCTTCAATTTTGCTGACAAGCCTATTATGTGGCACTTTATCAAACACCTTTTGAAAGTCCATATACACCACATCAACCGCATTGCCCTCATTGACCCTCTCTGTTACCTCATCAAAAAACTCTATCAATTAGTTAAACACGATTTGCCTTTAACAAATCCGTGCTGACTTTCCCTAATCAATCCACACTCGTCCAATTGACTGTTAATTCTGTCCCGGATTATCGTTTCTAAAAGTTTCCCCACCACCGAGGTTAAACTGACTGGCCTGTAGTTGCCGGGTTTATCCTTGCACCCTTTTTTGAACAAGGGTGTAACATTTGCAATTCTCCAGTCCTCTGGCACCGCCCCCCCCAGTGTAACGAATCTTACAACACCAGGTTATAGTCCAACAGTTTTATTTTCAAATAAAACTGTTGGACTATAACCTGGTGTTGTAAGATTACTTACATTTGTCCACCCCAGTCCTTCACCGGCATCTCCACATCATGACCACCCCCAGTGATAGATAAATCATTAAGGGTCTAGAGAGTAGACAGAGAGAAACTGTTCCCATTGGCAGAAGGGTCACGAACCAGAGGACACAGATTTAAGGTGATTGGCAAAAGAACCAAAGGCGACATGAGGAAAATTTTTTTTACACAGCGAGTGGTTATGATCTGGAATGCACTGCCCGAGGGGGTGGTGGAGGCAGATTCAATCATGGCCTTCAAAAGGGAACTGGATAAGTACTTGGAAGGAAAAAATTTGCAGGGCAACGGGGAATGGGCGGGGGAGTGGGACTGGCTGGATGGCTCTTGCATAGAGCTAGCACGGACTCGATGGGCCGAATGATGGGCCTTCCGTGCTGTAACCTTTCTAAGATTCTAAAGGCTTCTGCTCATGTGAAGGCCATGCACAGGCTTTGGGACTGGATGCAGAGGCAGTTAAAGGACCAAACACAGAGAATCCTCGTAAGAGGAGCTGTGTACAGTTTTGGTCTCCTTATCTAGGGAAGGATATACTTGCCGTAGAGGTTCACTAGATTAATTCCTGGGATGAGAGGGTTGTCCTATGAAGAGAGGTTGAGTAGAATGGGCCTATACTCTCTGGAGTTTAGAAGAATGAGAGGTGATCTCATTGAAACATATAACAGGGGACTTGACAGGGTAGATGCTGAGAGATTGTTTCCCCTGGCTGGAGAGTCTAGAACTAGGGGGCATAGTCTCAGGATAAGGGGTCGGCCATTTAGGACTGAGATGAGGAGGAATTTCTTCACTCAGAGGGTTGTGAATATTTGGAATTCTCTCACCCAGAGGGCTGTGGATGCTGAGTCGTTGAATATATTCAAGGCTGAGATCGATAGATTTTTGGACTCTAGAGGAATCGAGGGATATGGGGATCGGGCGGGAAAGTGGAGTTGAGGTCGAAGATCAGCCATGATCTGATTGAATGGCGGAGCAGGCTCGAGGGGCTGAATGGCCGACTCCTGCTCCTATTTCTTATGTTCTTATGTTCTAGGATAAGGATGCAAGCTTCAGGGTAGACGGTCAGAATGCCAATCGTGGCACTGTGGATCAGGAGGCAGTCCAAGGAGGTGAGGGGGCAGAGGAGCAGAATAGAAAGGCTGTAGTCATAGGGGTTCTATCATCAGGGGGACAGATAGACTCCTCTGCAGTCGCGACCGAGAGTCCAGGAGGGTGTGTTGTTTACCTGGTGCAAGGGTAAAGGACATCTCAGAGCAACTGGAGAGGAACTTAGAAAGGGAGGGGGAGGATCCAGTTGTTGTGGTCCATGTTGGGACCAATGACATAAGGAAGAACAAGGAGGAGGTCCTGCTAAGGGAATATCAGAAGCTCGGAACTAAATTAAAAAGCAGGATCTCACGGGTGGTAATCTCAGCAATACTGCCTGAGCCACGTGCTAACAGGCCCAGGGATAAACAGATCAGGAAGGTGAATGCATGGCGGGACCGCGGGGGCAGGGAAGGAGGCGGGCTGCGGGGGCAGGGCCGCGGGGGCGGGGAAGGAGGCGGGGCCGCGGGGGCGGGGAGGGAGGCGGGGCCGCGGGGGGCGGGGAAGGAGGCGGGACCGCTGGGGCGGGGAAGGAGGCGGGGGCGGGGAAGGAGGCGGACCGCGGGGGCGGGGAAGGAGGCGGGACCGCTGGGGCGGGGAAGGAGGCGGGGCGGGGAAGGAGGCGGACTGCGGGGGCGGGGAAGGAGGCGGACCGCGGGGGCGGGGAAGGAGGCGGGACCGCTGGGGCGGGGAAGGAAGCGGACCGCGGGGGCGGGGAAGGAAGCGGGACCGCGGGGGCGGGGAAGGAAGCGGACAGCGGGGGCGGGGAAGGAGGCGGGACCGCGGGGGCGGGGAAGGAAGCGGACCGCGGGGGCGGGGAAGGAGGCGGGACCGCGCAGGCGGGGAAGGAGGCGGGACCGCTGGGGCGGGGAAGGAGGCGGGACCGCGGGGGCGGGGAAGGAGGCGGGACCGCGGGCCGGGGAAGGAGGCGGGACCGCTGGGGCGGGGAAGGAGGCGGGTCCGCGGGGGCGGGGAAGGAGGCGGGACCGCGGGCCGGGGAAGGAGGCGGGACCGCTGGGGCGGGGAAGGAGGCGGGACCGCGGGGGCGGGGAAGGAGGCGGGACCGCGGGGGCGGGGAAGGAGGCGGGACCGCGCGGGCGGGGAAGGAGGCGGGACCGCGCGGGCGGGGAAGGAGGCGGGACCGCGCGGGCGGGGAAGGAGGCGGGACCGCTGGGGCGGGGAAGGAGGCGGGACCGCGGGGACGGGGAAGGAGGCGGGACCGCGGGGGCGGGGAAGGAGGCGGGACCGCGGGCCGGGGAAGGAGGCGGGACCGCTGGGGCGGGGAAGGAGGCGGGACCGCGGGGGCGGGGAAGGAGGCGGGACCGCGCGGGCGGGGAAGGAGGCGGGACCGCGCGGGCGGGGGAAGGAGGCGGGACCGCGCGGGCGGGGAAGGAGGCGGGACCGCGCGGGCGGGGAAGGAGGCGGGACCGCGCGGGCGGGGAAGGAGGCGGGACCGCTGGGGCGGGGAAGGAGGCGGGACCGCTGGGGCGGGGAAGGAGGCGGGACCGCTGGGGCGGGGAAGGAGGCGGGACCGCGGGGGCGGGGAAGGAGGCGGGACCGCTGGGGCGGGGAAGGAGGCGGGACCGCGGGGGCGGGGAAGGAGGCGGGACCGCGGGGGCGGGGAAGGAGGCGGGACCGCTGGGGCGGGGAAGGAGGCGGGACCGCGGGGGCGGGGAAGGAGGCGGGACCGCGCGGGCGGGGAAGGAGGCGGGACCGCGGGGGCGGGGAAGGAGGCGGACCGCGGGGGCGGGGAAGGAGGCGGGACCGCTGGGGCGGGGAAGGAGGCGGGACCGCGCGGGCGGGGAAGGAGGCGGGACCGCGCGGGGCGGGGAAGGAGGCGGGACCGCGGGGGCGGGGAAGGAGGCGGGACCGCGGGGGCGGTGAAGGAGGCGGGACCGCTGGGGCGGGGAAGGAGGCGGGACCGCGGGGGCGGGGAAGGAGGCGGGACCGCGGGGGCGGGGAAGGAGGCGGGACCGCGGGGGCGGGGAAGGAGGCGGGACCGCGGGGGCGGGGAAGGAGGCGGGACCGCGGGGGCGGGGAAGGAGGCGGGACCGCGGGGGCGGGGAAGGAGGCGGGACCGCGGGGGCGGGGAAGGAGGCGGGACCGCGGGGGCGGGGAAGGAGGCGGGACCGCGGGGGCGGGGAAGGAGGCGGGACCGCGGGGGCGGGGAAGGAGGCGGGACCGCGGGGGCGGGGAAGGAGGCGGGACCGCGGGGGCGGGGAAGGAGGCGGGACCGCGGGGGCGGGGAAGGAGGCGGGACTGCGGGGGCGGGCTCCACCTGAACCGGAATGGAAACAGAGTCTGAGCAGAATGGAAAATCGGGCTGTGGATGGGACTTTAAACTAGTGAGACAGGGAGAGGGATCTGGTGAACATGACATAAGTCTGAAGATAAAAGGAATAGGAGATGAGAGTAAAGGTCAGACCAAGTCAAGGAATAAAGGAAAAACGGTCAGGGAACAAATACAGTTATGGACTAAAGAGAACAAAATGACTGTTAAAAAATAAAGTGAGGGGAACAATTATTAAAAACAAATTAAATGACCTGTCCAGCAATGTGCACAGCATCTGACACAAGACAGGGGAACTGAAGGCAATAATTCATAGTGAGGAGCCAGATATAGTCGGGGTACCTGAAACACGGCCTTATAAAGAACAGGACGGGCAGTTAAATACTGCAGGATATAATGTATTTCGAAAGGATAGGGGAGGGGGGAAGCGGAGGGGGGAGGCGGAGGGGGGAGGCGGAGGGGGAGGCGAGGGGGAGAGGAGAGGGGGAGAGGGGAGGGGGAGAGGGGAGGGGGAGAGGGGAGGGGGAGGGGGGAGGGGGAGGGGGGAGGGGGGAGGTGGAGTATCCGTATTAATTAGAGACAACACAATGGCAATAAAAAGGGACATGAGTAACATTAAGATAGAAACAGAATCCAAATGGATTGAGACAAAGGATAAGAAGGGATCGATCACGTTAACAGGGATATTGTTCAGACCAACTAATAGTGGAAGGGAAGTGGAGGATGAAATATGGAGACAAATCTATGAAATGAGCAAAAAAAAACATCGAATAATAATCATGGGAGATTTCAACTACTCCCAAATAAACTGGTAAGAGGTAGGGAAAGGGGAAAAGGGAATCGTGTTTTTACAGGGTGTGTTCAGGACTCCTTTCTTACCCAGTACGTGAGAAGCCCAACAAGAGAGGAATCACTGCTGGATCCAGTAATGGGAAATGAATAAAGCAGATAAGAGAAGTAAGTGTAGGGGAACATCTAGGCAATAGCGATCATAACATAATGAGGTTTAAAATAATGATTGAGAAAAACATAAGTGAGACAAAGACCAAAGTAATAGATTGGGAAAATATGTCAGGATGAGAATGGAAGCAGGGAAGGTAAACTGGAAGAGCAGTGGGAAATATTTAAAACGGCAATCAGGAGAAATATATTCCTCTAAAAAACACAAACAAACTGTCCAATAATGAAACACCATGGATGAATAAAGAGATAAGGGTAAAATTGAAACTTGAGAAAAAGGCGCAGTCTAAGAACACAGACAATAAAGGAGAGGATGAGAAAAGGGAAAAGGAAAAGGTTTGGAAAGAAATCAAAAAAATAATTCGGAAATCAAAGAGGAAAAATAAAATTAAATTCTCAAGGAATATTAAAAGAAATAATAAAATATTCTACAGACACATAAATAACCAAAGAAAAATCAGGATCGGGACAGGGCCACTGAGGGATCCACACGATAAACTCACAGGTAATGACAGTGAAATGGCAGAAATATTAAATAATGACTTTGCCTCAGTATTTCCCAGGGAGACTAACACGGTGGGCAGGACATTAGAAGAAGAGATCAAAAAATATATAAAGACATTTAAGATCGAAAGGGGGAGATAATTGATAAACTGATCAAACTTAGAGAGGGTAAAACCCCTGGTCCGGATGGATTGCATCCGCGAATATTAAAAGAAGTTAGGGAAGAGATAGCAGAGGCACGATTACATATATAGAAACATTCATTAGAAAAGGGAATAGTGCCAGAGGACTGGCGGACAGTTAATGTGATTCCTATATTTAAAAAGGGAGATAGAACAAGTCCAGGGAACTCTAGACCAATTAGCTTAACGTCGGTGGTGGGAAAGATAATGGAATCTTTACTCAAAGATGTAATTGAAAAACATCTAGAAACTGAAAATATAATAAAGAACAGTCAGGATGGATTTCAAAAGGGAAAGTCATGCTTGACCAAACTTATTGAATTCTTTGAAGAAATAACAGGAAGAGTAGACAAGGGTAGTGTAGTAGATGTAATATATTTGGATTTTCAAAAGGCCTTTGATAATGTACCACATTGTCGATTCATGAGTAAGGTCAGAGCATGTGGAGTCAGGGGACAGGTAACAGAATGGATAACAAGCTGACTACAAAACAGAAAACAGAGGGTGGGGGTTAAGGGTCGTTACTCAGACTGGCAGAAGGTGGGAAGTGGTGTTCCCCAGGGATCGGTGCTGGGACCACTGTTGTTCACCATTTACATCAACGATTTGGACTCGGGAATCAGAAATACAATTTCAAAATTTGCGGACGACACCAAATTGTGGGGTATGGTTAATACAAAGTAAGAATGTGTTAAAATGCAAGAAGACATCAATAAACTTGCAGAATGGGTGTGTAATTGGCAAATTAATTTCAATATAGATAAGTGTGAGGTGGTGCATTTTGGTAGGAAGAATAAGGAGGCCCCATACTGATTGGATAATAAGAGTCTAAATGGGGTAAAGGAGCAGAGGGATCTGGGGGGACAGATACACAAATCACTAAAAGTAGCGACACAGGTTAACAAGGCCATAAAAAAGCAAATCAATCACTGGGGTTCATTTCTAGAGGGAGAGAATTGAAAAGCAGAGAAGTTGAGTTAAACGTGTATACCTTGGTTAGACCACACTTGGAGTAATGTGAACAGTTCTGGTCTCCATATTATAAAAAGGATATAGAGGCACTGGAGAAGGTGCAAAAACTAGAGGTCATCACTATAAAATAGTCACTAATAAATCCAATAGGGAATTCAGGAGAAACTTCTTTACCCAGAGAGTGGTGAGAATGTGGAACTCACAACCACAAGGAGTGGTTGAGGTGAATAGTGCAGATGGATTTAAGGGGAAGCTCGATAAACACATGAGGGAGAAAGGAATAGAAGGATATGGTGATAGGGTGAGATAAAGCAGGGAGGGAGAGGGCTTGTGTGGAGCATGGATGCCGTCATAGACCAGTTGGGCCGAATGGCCTGTTTCTGTGCTGTAGACCCGATGCAATGTGATGTAAGTCTCGGGGGAGGATTGAAAGGAGAGCAGTACGTCTCAGGGTTCAGTGAGACTGTGGAATGCATGACTCCAGGTACAGGTCCTGTCACATACTGTGGGACCTGTGAGTGTCAGAGAGCATGCAGAGCCCAGCAACGAGACTGGTAAGGTGTGAGGGAGCCAATATTACTGACTCTGTAGTGTACAGCTGGCGTATACAGCCTAGGGAGGGGAATGGTTAAAGGAGCAGAGGGTACTTTCAAGGCAAGTACTGAAGGAAACACATAAAATATGAAAAGGTTTGGAGAAGGTGTATCCTCAGTCAGACTTTAAGATTCGGCAGGGTAGTGGGGTCAGAATAAGAAATATAAACGGGGGAAAAATACACCGTCAGAAAACAATCAAAAAGCGACAAGAACCACGAAAATTTACTGAATTTGAAGATAAAATGTTGAGCCATTAAGGAATAAAGCTTCATCTCAGTAAAATAATTACATCAGTTATTATCCCTGTGTATATTACTGTCCCTGTGTACATTACTCCGTTACTGTCCCTGTGTACATTACACTCCGTTACTGTCCCTGTGTACATTACGCTGTTACTGTCCCTGTGTACATTACTCCGTTACTGTCCCTGTGTACATTACTCCGTTACTGTCCCTGTGTACATTACTCCGTTACTGTCCCTGTGTACATTACTCCGTTACTGTCCCTGTGTACATTACTCCGTTACTGTCCCTGTGTACATTACGCCGTTACTGTCCCTGTGTACATTACTCCGTTACTGTCCCTGTGTACATTACGCTGTTACTGTCCCTGTGTACATTACTCCGTTACTGTCCCTGTGTACATAACACTCCGTTACTGTCCCTGTGTACATTACGCCGTTACTGTCCCTGTGTACATTACTCCATTACTGTCCCTGTGTACATTACTCCGTTACTGTCCCTGTGTACATTACGCTGTTACTGTCCCTGTGTACATTACTCCGTTACTGTCCCTGTGTACAATACACTCCGTTACTGTCCCTGTGTACATTACGCCGTTACTGTCCCTGTGTACATTACTCCGTTACTGTCCCTGTGTACATTACTCCGTTACTGTCCCTGTGTACATTACACTCCGTTACTGTCCCTGTGTACATTACTCCATTACTGTCCCTGTGTACATTATGCCGTTACTGTCCCTGTGTACATTATGCCGTTACTGTCCCTGTGTACATTACGCTGTTACTGTCCCTGTGTACATTACTCCGTTACTGTCCCTGTGTACAATACACTCCGTTACTGTCCCTGTGTACATTACGCCGTTACTGTCCCTGTGTACATTACTCCGTTACTGTCCCTGTGTACATTACTCCGTTACTGTCCCTGTGTACATTACACTCTGTTACTGTCCCTGTGTACATTACTCCGTTACTGTCCCTGTGTACATTACTCCGTTACTGTCCCTGTGTACATTACTCCGTTACTGTCCCTGTGTACATTACGCTGTTACTGTCCCTGTGTACATTACTCCGTTACTGTCCCTGTGTACATTACTCCGTTACTGTCCCTGTGTACATTACTCCGTTACTGTCCCTGTGTACATTACTCCGTCACTGTCCCTGTGTACATTACTCCGTTACTGTCCCTGTGTACATTACGCTGTTACTGTCCCTGTGTACATTACTCCGTTACTGTCCCTGTGTACATTACTCCGTTACTGTCCCTGTGTACATTACGCCGTTACTGTCCCTGTGTACATTACTCCATTACTGTCCCTGTGTACATTACTCCGTTACTGTCCCTGTGTACATTACGCTGTTACTGTCCCTGTGTACATTACTCCGTTACTGTCCCTGTGTACATTACACTCCGTTACTGTCCCTGTGTACATTATGCCGTTACTGTCCCTGTGTACATTACGCCGTTACTGTCCCTGTGTACATTACGCCGTTACTGTCCCTGTGTACATTGCACTCCGTTACTGTCCCTGTGTACATTACTCCGTTACTGTCCCTGTGTACATTACACTCCGTTACTGTCCCTGTGTACATTACTCCGTTACTGTCCCTGTGTACATTACTCCGTTACTGTCCCTGTGTACATTACTCCGTTACTGTCCCTGTGTACATTACGCCGTTACTGTCCCTGTGTACATTACATTCCGTTACTGTCCCTGTGTACATTACTCCGTTACTGTCCCTGTGTACATTACACTCCGTTACTGTCCCTGTGTACATTACTCCGTTACTGTCCCTGTGTACATTACATTCCGTTACTGTCCGTGTACATTACGCCGTCACTGTCCCTGTGTACATTACACTCCGTTACTGTCCCTGTGTACATTACTCCGTTACTGTCCCTGTGTACATTACACTCCGTTACTGTCCCTGTGCAGATTACGCCGTTACTGTCCCTGTGTACATTACGCCGTTACTGTCCCTGTGCACATTACTCTGTTCTGTCCCTGTGTACATTACTCCGTTACTGTCCCTGTGTACATTACACTCCGTTACTGTCCCTGTGTACATTACGCCGTTACTGTCCCTGTGTACATTACTCCGTTACTGTCCCTGTGTACATTACACTCCGTTACTGTCCCTGTGTACATTACGCCGTTACTGTCCCTGTGTACATTACTCCGTTACTGTCCCTGTGTACAATACACTCCGTTACTGTCCCTGTGTACATTACGCCGTTACTGTCCCTGTGTACATTACTCCGTTACTGTCCCTGTGTACATTACACTCCGTAACTGTCCCTGTGTACATTACTCCATTACTGTCCCTGTGTACATTATGCCGTTACTGTCCCTGTGTACATTACTCTGTTACTGTCCCTGTGTACATTACGCTGTTACTGTCCCTGTGTACATTACTCCGTTACTGTCCCTGTGTACAATACACTCCGTTACTGTCCCTGTGTACATTACGCCGTTACTGTCCCTGTGTACATTACTCCGTTACTGTCCCTGTGTACATTACTCCGTTACTGTCCCTGTGTACATTACACTCTGTTACTGTACCTGTGTACATTACTCCGTTACTGTCCCTGTGTACAATACACTCCGTTACTGTCCCTGTGTACATTACGCCGTTACTGTCCCTGTGTACATTACTCCGTTACTGTCCCTGTGTACATTACACTCCGTAACTGTCCCTGTGTACATTACTCCATTACTGTCCCTGTGTACATTATGCCGTTACTGTCCCTGTGTACATTACTCTGTTACTGTCCCTGTGTACATTACGCTGTTACTGTCCCTGTGTACATTACTCCGTTACTGTCCCTGTGTACATTACTCCGTTACTGTCCCTGTATACATTACGCTGTTACTGTCCCTGTGTACATTACTCCGTTACTGTCCCTGTGTACATTACTCCGTTACTGTCCCTGTGTACATTACTCCGTTACTGTCCCTGTGTACATTACTCCGTCACTGTCCCTGTGTACATTACGCTGTTACTGTCCCTGTGTACATTACTCCGTTACTGTCCCTGTGTACATTACTCCGTTACTGTCCCTGTGTACATTACGCCGTTACTGTCCCTGTGTACATTACTCCGTTACTGTCCCTGTGTACATTACTCCGTTACTGTCCCTGTGTACATTACGCTGTTACTGTCCCTGTGTACATTACTCCGTTACTGTCCCTGTGTACATTACACTCCGTTACTGTCCCTGTGTACATTATGCCGTTACTGTCCCTGTGTACATTACGCCGTTACTGTCCCTGTGTACATTACGCCGTTACTGTCCCTGTGTACATTGCACTCCGTTACTGTCCCTGTGTACATTACTCCGTTACTGTCCCTGTGTACATTACACTCCGTTACTGTCCCTGTGTACATTACTCCGTTACTGTCCCTGTGTACATTACTCCGTTACTGTCCCTGTGTACATTACTCCGTTACTGTCCCTGTGTACATTACGCCGTTACTGTCCCTGTGTACATTACATTCCGTTACTGTCCCTGTGTACATTACTCCGTTACTGTCCCTGTGTACATTACGCCGTTACTGTCCCTGTGTACATTACATTCCGTTACTGTCCCTGTGTACATTACTCCGTTACTGTCCCTGTGTACATTACACTCCGTTACTGTCCCTGTGTACATTACTCCGTTACTGTCCCTGTGTACATTACTCCGTTACTGTCCCTGTGTACATTACACTCCGTTACTGTCCCTGTGTACATTACGCCGTTACTGTCCCTGTGTACATTACACTCCGTTACTGTCCCTGTGTACATTACTCCGTTACTGTCCCTGTGTACATTACACTCCGTTACTGTCCCTGTGTACATTACGCCGTTACTGTCCCTGTGTACATTAAGCCATTACTGTCCCTGTGTACATTACTCTGTTACTGTCCCTGTGTACATTACGCCGTTACTGTCCCTGTGTGCATTACTCTCTGATACTGTACCTGTGTACATTACGCCGTTACTGTCCCTGTGTACATTATTCTCTGATACTGTCCCTGTGTACATTACGCCGTTACTGTCCCTGTGTACATTACTCCGTTACTGTCCCTGTGTACATTACTCCGTTACTGTCCCTGTGTACATTACACTCTGTTACTGTCCCTGTGTACATTACTCCGTTACTGTCCCTGTGTACATTACTCCGTTACTGTCCCTGTGTACATTACGCTGTTACTGTCCCTGTGTACATTACTCCGTTACTGTCCCTGTGTACATTACACTCCGTTACTGTCCCTGTGTACATTACTCCGTTACTGTCCCTGTGTACATTACTCCGTTACTGTCCCTGTGTACATTACGCTGTTACTGTCCCTGTGTACATTACGCTGTTACTGTCCCTGTGTACATGACTCCGTTACTGTCCCTGTGTACATTACACTCCGTTACTGTCCCTGTGTACATTACGCCGTTACTGTCCCTGTGTACATTACGCCGTTACTGTCCCTGTGTACATTACTCTGTTACTGTCCCTGTGTACATTACACTCCATTACTGTCCCTGTGTACATTACTCCGTTACTGTCCCTGTGTACATTACACTCCGTTACTGTCCCTGTGTACATTACACTCCGTTACTGTCCCTGTGTACATTACGCCGTTACTGTCCCTGTGTACATTACTCCGTTACTGTCCCTGTGTACATTACGCTGTTACTGTCCCTGTGTACATTACTCCGTTACTGTCCCTGTGTACATGACGCCGTTACTGTCCCTGTGTACATTACACTCCGTTACTGTCCCTGTGTACATTACACTCCGTTACTGTCCCTGTGTACATTACGCCGTTACTGTCCCTGTGTACATTACTCCGTTACTGTCCCTGTGTACATTACACTCCGTTACTGTCCCTGTGTACATTATGCCGTTACTGTCCCTGTGTACATTACGCTGTTACTGTCCCTGTGTACATTACGCCGTTACTGTCCCTGTGTACATTACTCTGTTACTGTCCCTGTGTACATGACGCCGTTACTGTCCCTGTGTGCATTACTCTGTTACTGTCCCTGTGTACATTACTCCGTTACTGTCCCTGTGTACATTACTCTGTTACTGTCCCTGTGTACATGACGCCGTTACTGTCCCTGTGTGCATTACTCTGTTACTGTCCCTGTGTACATGACGCCGTTACTGTCCCTGTGTACATTACTCTGTTACTGTCCCTGTGTACATGACGCCGTTACTGTCCCTGTGTGCATTACTCTGTTACTGTCCCTGTGTACATTACGCCGTTACTGTCCCTGTGTGCATTACTCTCTGATACTGTCCCTGTGTACATTACTCTGTTACTGTCCCTGTGTGCATTACTCTCTGATACTGTCCCTGTGTACATTACTCTGATACTGTCCCTGTGTACATTATGCCGTTACTGTCCCTGTGTACATTACGAAGTTACTGTCCCTGTGTACATTACGCCGTTACTGTCCCTGTGTACATTATTCTCTGATACTGTCCCTGTGTACATTACTCTGTTACTGTCCCTGTGTACATTATGCCGTTACTGTCCCTGTGTACATTACGCCGTTACTGTCCCTGTGTACATTACGCCGTTACTGTCCCTGTGTACATTACGCCGTTACTGTCCCTGTGTACATTACGCCCTGTTACTGCCCGTGTGGATATTACGCTCTGTTACTGTCCCTGTGTACATTACGCTCTCTCCCTGTGTATATGACACTCTGCCCCTGTGGATATTACACTGTGTTATTACACTCTGTCCCTGTGGATTTCACACTGTGTTATTACACTCTGTCCCTGTGGATTTCACACTGTGTATATTACACTCTGTCCCTGTGGATTTCACACTGTGTTATTACACTCTGTCCCTGTGGATTTCACACTGTGTATATTACACTCTGTCCCTGTGGATTTCACACTGTGTTATTACACTCTGTCCCTGTGGATTTCACACTGTGTTATTACACTCTGTCCCTGTGGATTTCACACTGTGTTATTACACTCTGTCCCTGTGGATTTCACACTGTATGTATATTACACTCTGTCCCTGTGGATTTCACACTGTGTATATTACACTCTGTCCCTGTGGATTTCACACTGTGTTATTACACTCTGTCCCTGTGGATTTCACACTGTGTATATTACACTCTGTCCCTGTGGATTTCACACTGTGTGTATATTACACTCTGTCCCTGTGGATTTCACACTGTGTTATTACACTCTGTCCCTGTGGATTTCACACTGTGTATATTACACTCTGTCCCTGTGGATTTCACACTGTGTATATTACACTCTGTCCCTGTGGATTTCACACTGTGTTATTACACTCTGTCCCTGTGGATTTCACACTGTGTATATTACACTCTGTCCCTGTGGATTTCACACTGTGTTATTACACTCTGTCCCTGTGGATTTCACACTGTGTTATTACACTCTGTCCCTGTGGATTTCACACTGTGTTATTACACTCTGTCCCTGTGGATTTCACACTGTGTTATTACACTCTGTCCCTGTGGATTTCACACTGTGTATATTACACTCTGTCCCTGTGGATTTCACACTGTGTTATTACACTCTGTCCCTGTGGATTTCACACTGTGTTATTACACTCTGTCCCTGTGGATTTCACACTGTGTATATTACACTCTGTCCCTGTGGATTTCACACTGTGTATATTACACTCTGTCCCTGTGGATTTCACACTGTGTATATTACACTCTGTCCCTGTGGATTTCACACTGTGTATATTACACTCTGTCCCTGTGGATTTCACACTGTGTATATTACACTCTGTCCCTGTGGATTTCACACTGTGTATATTACACTCTGTCCCTGTGGATTTCACACTGTGTTATTACACTCTGTCCCTGTGGATTTCACACTGTGTATATTACACTCTGTCCCTGTGGATTTCACACTGTGTATATTACACTCTGTCCCCGTGGATTTCACACTGTGTATATTACTCTCTGTCCCTGTGGATTTCACACTGTGTTATTACACTCTGTCCCTGTGGATTTCACCCTGTGTTATTACACTCTGTCCCTGTGGATTTCACACTGTGTGTATATTACACTCTGTCCCTGTGGATTTCACACTGTGTTATTACACTCTGTCCCTGTGGATTTCACACTGTGTGTATATTACACTCTGTCCCTGTGGATTTCACACTGAGTTATTACACTCTGTCCCTGTGGATTTCACACTGTGTTATTACACTCTGTCCCTGTGGATTTCACACTGTGTATATTACACTCTGTCCCTGTGGATTTCACACTGTGTTATTACACTCTGTCCCTGTGGATTTCACACTGTGTTATTACACTCTGTCCCTGTGGATTTCACACTGTGTTATTACACTCTGTCCCTGTGGATTTCACACTGTGTATATTACACTCTGTCCCTGTGGATTTCACACTGTATGTATATTTCACTCTGTCCCTGTGGATTTCACACTGTGTTGTTACACTCTGTCCCTGTGGATTTCACACTGTGTTATTACACTCTGTCCCTGTGGATTTCACACTGTGTTATTACACTCTGTCCCTGTGGATTTCACACTGTGTATATTACACTCTGTCCCTGTGGATTTCACACTGTGTTATTACACTCTGTCCCTGTGTATTTCACACTGTGTTATTACACTCTGTCCCTGTGGATTTCACACTGTGTTATTACACTCTGTCCCTGTGGATTTCACACTGTGTATATTACACTCTGTCCCTGTGGATTTCACACTGTGTTATTACACTCTGTCCCTGTGGATTTCACACTGTGTTATTACACTCTGTCCCTGTGGATTTCACACTGTGTATATTACACTCTGTCCCTGTGGATTTCACACTGTGTATATTACACTCTGTCCCTGTGGATTTCACACTGTGTATATTACAATCTGTCCCTGTGGATTTCACACTGTATGTATATTACACTCTGTCCCTGTGGATTTCACACTGTGTATATTACACTCTGTCCCTGTGGATTTCACACTGTGTTATTACACTCTGTCCCTGTGGATTTCACACTGTGTTATTACACTCTGTCCCTGTGGATTTCACACTGTGTATATTACACTCTGTCCCTGTGGATTTCACACTGTGTATATTACACTCTGTCCCTGTGGATTTCACACTGTGTATATTGCACTCTGTCCCTGTGGATTTCACACTGTGTATATTACACTCTGTCCCTGTGGATTTCACACTGTGTTATTGCACTCTGTCCCTGTGGATTTCACACTGTGTATATTACACTCTGTCCCTGTGGATTTCACACTGTGTATATTACACTCTGTCCCTGTGGATTTCACACTGTGTATATTACACTCTGTCCCTGTGGATTTCACACTGTGCATATGACACTCTGTCCCTGTGGATTTCACACTGTGTTATTACACTCTGTCCCTGTGGATTTCACACTGTGTATATTACACTCTGTCCCTGTGGATTTCACACTGTGTATATGACACTCTGTCCCTGTGGATTTCACACTGTGTATATTACACTCTGTCCCTGTGGATTTCACACTGTGTTATTACACTCTGTCCCTGTGGATTTCACACTGTGTTATTACACTCTGTCCCTGTGGATTTCACACTGTGTATATTACACTCTGTCCCTGTGGATTTCACACTGTGTATATTACACTCTGTCCCTGTGGATTTCACACTGTGTATATTACAATCTGTCCCTGTGGATTTCACACTGTATGTATATTACACTCTGTCCCTGTGGATTTCACACTGTGTATATTACACTCTGACCCTGTGGATTTCACACTGTGTTATTACACTCTGTCCCTGTGGATTTCACACTGTGCATATGACACTCTGTCCCTGTGGATTTCACACTGTGTTATTACACTCTGTCCCTGTGGATTTCACACGGTGTATATTACACTCAGTCCCTGTGGATTTCACACTGTGTATATGACACTCTGTCCCTGTGGATTTCACACTGTGTATATTACACTCTGTCCCTGTGGATTTCACACTGTGTTATTACACTCTGTCCCTGTGGATTTCACACTGTGTTATTACACTCTGTCCCTGTGGATTTCACACTGTGTGTATATTACACTCTGTCCCTGTGGATTTCACACTGTGTGTATATTACACTCTGTCCCTGTGGATTTCACACTGTGTATATTACACTCTGTCCCTGTGGATTTCACACTGTGTTATTACACTCTGTCCCTGTGGATTTCACACTGTGTGTATATTACACTCTGTCCCTGTGGATTTCACACTGTGTATATTACACTCTGTCCCTGTGGATTTCACACTGTGTATATTACACTCTGTCCCTGTGGATTTCACACTGTGTTATTACACTCTGTCCCTGTGGATTTCACACTGTGTATATTACACTCTGTCCCTGTGGATTTCACACTGTATGTATATTTCACTCTGTCCCTGTGGATTTCACACTGTGTTGTTACACTCTGTCCCTGTGGATTTCACACTGTGTTATTACACTCTGTCCCTGTGGATTTCACACTGTGTTATTACACTCTGTCCCTGTGGATTTCACACTGTGTATATTACACTCTGTCCCTGTGGATTTCACACTGTGTTATTACACTCTGTCCCTGTGTATTTCACACTGTGTTATTACACTCTGTCCCTGTGGATTTCACACTGTGTTATTACACTCTGTCCCTGTGGATTTCACACTGTGTATATTACACTCTGTCCCTGTGGATTTCACACTGTGTTATTACACTCTGTCCCTGTGGATTTCACACTGTGTTATTACACTCTGTCCCTGTGGATTTCACACTGTGTATATTACACTCTGTCCCTGTGGATTTCACACTGTGTATATTACACTCTGTCCCTGTGGATTTCACACTGTGTATATTACAATCTGTCCCTGTGGATTTCACACTGTATGTATATTACACTCTGTCCCTGTGGATTTCACACTGTGTATATTACACTCTGTCCCTGTGGATTTCACACTGTGTTATTACACTCTGTCCCTGTGGATTTCACACTGTGTTATTACACTCTGTCCCTGTGGATTTCACACTGTGTATATTACACTCTGTCCCTGTGGATTTCACACTGTGTATATTACACTCTGTCCCTGTGGATTTCACACTGTGTATATTGCACTCTGTCCCTGTGGATTTCACACTGTGTATATTACACTCTGTCCCTGTGGATTTCACACTGTGTTATTGCACTCTGTCCCAGTGGATTTCACACTGTGTATATGACACTCTGTCCCTGTGGATTTCACACTGTGTATATTACACTCTGTCCCTGTGGATTTCACACTGTGTATATTACACTCTGTCCCTGTGGATTTCACACTGTGTATATTACACTCTGTCCCTGTGGATTTCACACTGTGTATATTACAATCTGTCCCTGTGGATTTCACACTGTATGTATATTACACTCTGTCCCTGTGGATTTCACACTGTGTATATTACACTCTGTCCCTGTGGATTTCACACTGTGTTATTACACTCTGTCCCTGTGGATTTCACACTGTGTTATTACACTCTGTCCCTGTGGATTTCACACTGTGTATATTACACTCTGTCCCTGTGGATTTCACACTGTGTATATTACACTCTGTCCCTGTGGATTTCACACTGTGTATATTGCACTCTGTCCCTGTGGATTTCACACTGTGTATATTACACTCTGTCCCTGTGGATTTCACACTGTGTTATTGCACTCTGTCCCTGTGGATTTCACACTGTGTATATTACACTCTGTCCCTGTGGATTTCACACTGTGTATATTACACTCTGTCCCTGTGGATTTCACACTGTGTATATTACACTCTGTCCCTGTGGATTTCACACTGTGCATATGACACTCTGTCCCTGTGGATTTCACACTGTGTTATTACACTCTGTCCCTGTGGATTTCACACTGTGTATATTACACTCTGTCCCTGTGGATTTCACACTGTGTATATGACACTCTGTCCCTGTGGATTTCACACTGTGTATATTACACTCTGTCCCTGTGGATTTCACACTGTGTTATTACACTCTGTCCCTGTGGATTTCACACTGTGTTATTACACTCTGTCCCTGTGGATTTCACACTGTGTGTATATTACACTCTGTCCCTGTGGATTTCACACTGTGTGTATATTACACTCTGTCCCTGTGGATTTCACACTGTGCATATGACACTCTGTCCCTGTGGATTTCACACTGTGTTATTACACTCTGTCCCTGTGGATTTCACACTGTGTATATTACACTCTGTCCCTGTGGATTTCACACTGTGTATATGACACTCTGTCCCTGTGGATTTCACACTGTGTATATTACACTCTGTCCCTGTGGATTTCACACTGTGTTATTACACTCTGTCCCTGTGGATTTCACACTGTGTTATTACACTCTGTCCCTGTGGATTTCACACTGTGTGTATATTACACTCTGTCCCTGTGGATTTCACACTGTGTGTATATTACACTCTGTCCCTGTGGATTTCACACTGTGTGTATATTACACTCTGTCCCTGTGGATTTCACACTGTGTATATTACACTCTGTCCCTGTGGATTTCACTCTGTGTTATTACACTCTGTCCCTGTGGATTTCACACTGTGTATATTACACTCTGTCCCTGTGGATTTCACACTGTGTTATTACACTCTGTCCCTGTGGATTTCACACTGTGTGTATATTACACTCTGTCCCTGTGGATTTCACACTGTGTATATTACACTCTGTCCCTGTGGATTTCACACTGTGTATATTACAATCTGTCCCTGTGGATTTCACACTGTGTTATTGCACTCTGTCCCTGTGGATTTCACACTGTGTGTATATCACACTCTGTCCCTGTGGATTTCACACTGTGTATATTACACTCTGTCCCTGTGGATTTCACACTGTGTATATTACACTCTGTCCCTGTGGATTTCACACTGTGTTATTACACTCTGTCCCTGTGGATTTCACACTGTGTTATTACACTCTGTCCCTGTGGATTTCACACTGTGTTATTACACTCTGTCCCTGTGGATTTCACACTGTGTATATTACACTCTGTCCCTGTGGATTTCACACTGTGTTATTACACTCTGTCCCTGTGGATTTCACACTGTGTTATTACACTCTGTCCCTGTGGATTTCACACTGTGTTATTACACTCTGTCCCTGTGGATTTCACACTGTGTATATTACACTCTGTCCCTGTGGATTTCACACTGTGTTATTACACTCTGTCCCTGTGGATTTCACACTGTGTATATTACACTCTGTCCCTGTGGATTTCACACTGTGTTATTACACTCTGTCCCTGTGGATTTCACACTGTGTATATTACACTCTGTCCCTGTGGATTTCACACTGTGTTATTACACTCTGTCCCTGTGGATTTCACACTGTGTATATTA
Organism: Heptranchias perlo; assembly: GCF_035084215.1. Taxonomy (NCBI): domain Eukaryota; kingdom Metazoa; phylum Chordata; class Chondrichthyes; order Hexanchiformes; family Hexanchidae; genus Heptranchias; species Heptranchias perlo. Next base: position 46,099 of record NW_027139328.1, read on the forward strand.
CACTCTGTCCCTGTGGATTTCACACTGTGTTATTACACTCTGTCCCTGTGGATTTCACACTGTGTATATTACACTCTGTCCCTGTGGATTTCACACTGTGTTATTACACTCTGTCCCTGTGGATTTCACACTGTGTTATTACACTCTGTCCCTGTGGATTTCACACTGTGTTATTACACTCTGTCCCTGTGGATTTCACACTGTGTTATTACACTCTGTCCCTGTGGATTTCACACTGTGTATATTACACTCTGTCCCTGTGGATTTCACACTGTGTATATTATACTCTGTCCCTGTGGATTTCACACTGTGTGTATATTACACTCTGTCCCTGTGGATTTCACACTGTGTGTATTACACTCTGTCCCTGTGGATTTCACACTGTGTTATTACACTCTGTCCCTGTGGATTTCACACTGTGTGTATATTACACTCTGTCCCTGTGGATTTCACACTGTGCTATTACACTCTGTCCCTGTGGATTTCACACTGTGTGTATATTACACTCTGTCCCTGTGGATTTCACACTGTGTTATTACACTCTGTCCCTGTGGATTTCACACTGTGTATATTACACTCTGTCCCTGTGGATTTCACACTGTGTTATTGCACTCTGTCCCTGTGGATTTCACACTGTGTTATTACACTCTGTCCCTGTGGATTTCACACTGTGTTATTACACTCTGTCCCTGTGGATTTCACACTGTGTTAATACACTCTGTCCCTGTGGATTTCACACTGTGTGTATATTGCACTCTGTCCCTGTGGATTTCACACTGTGTATATTACACTCTGTCCCTGTGGATTTCACACTGTGTATATTACACTCTGTCCCTGTGGATTTGACACTGTGTTATTACACTCTGTCCCTGTGGAATTCACACTGTGTATATTACACTCTGTCCCTGTGGATTTCACACTGTGTGTATATTACACTCTGTCCCTGTGGATTTCACACTGTGTATATTACACTCTGTCCCTGTGGATTTCACACTGTGTATATTACACTCTGTCCCCTGTGGATTTCACACTGTGTGTATATTACACTCTGTCCCTGTGGATTTCACACTGTGTATATTAGACTCTGTCCCTGTGGATTTCACACTGTGTTATTACACTCTGTCCCTGTGGATTTCACACTGTGTTATTACACTCTGTCCCTGTGGATTTCACACTGTGTATATTACACTCTGTCCCTGTGGATTTCACACTGTGTATATCACACTCTGTCCCTGTGGATTTCACACTGTGTATATTACACTCTGTCCCTGTGGATTTCACACTGTGTATATTACACTCTGTCCCTGTGGATTTCACACTGTGTTATTACACTCTGTCCCTGTGGATTTCACACTGTGTATATTACACTCTGTCCCTGTGGATTTCACACTGTGTGTATTACACTCTGTCCCTGTGGATTTCACACTGTGTATATTACACTCTGTCCCTGTGGATTTCACACTGTGTATATTGCACTCTGTCCCTGTGGATTTCACACTGTGTATATTACACTCTGTCCCTGTGGATTTCACACTGTGTTATTACACTCTGTCCCTGTGGATTTCACACTGTGTTATTACACTCTGTCCCTGTGGATTTCACACTGTGTTATTACACTCTGTCCCTGTGGATTTCACACTGTGTATATTACACTCTGTCCCTGTGGATTTCACACTGTGTATATTACACTCTGTCCCTGTGGATTTCACACTGTGTTATTACACTCTGTCCCTGTGGATTTCACACTGTGTATATTGCACTCTGTCCCTGTGGATTTCACACTGTGTTATTACACTCTGTCCCTGTGGATTTCACACTGTGTATATTACACTCTGTCCCTGTGGATTTCACACTGTGTATATTACACTCTGTCCCTGTGGATTTCACACTGTGTATATTACACTCTGTCCCTGTGGATTTCACACTGTGTTATTACACTCTGTCCCTGTGGATTTCACACTGCATGTATATTACACTCTGTCCCTGTGGATTTCACACTGTGTACATTATACTCTGTCCCTGTGGATTTCACACTGTGTATATTACACTCTGTCCCTGTGGATTTCACACTGTGTATATTACACTCTGTCCCTGTGGATTTCACACTGTGTATATTACACTCTGTCCCTGTGGATATTACACTGTGTTATTACACTCTGTCCCTGTGGATTTCACACTGTGTTATTACACTCTGTCCCTGTGGATTTCACACTGTGTGTATATTACACTCTGTCCCTGTGGATTTCACACTGTGTTATTACACTTTGTCCCTGTGGATTTCACACTGTGTTATTACACTCTGTCCCTGTGGATTTCACACTGTGTATATCACACTCTGTCCCTGTGGATTTCACACTGTGTTATTACACTCTGTCCCTGTGGATTTCACACTGTGTTATTACACTCTGTCCCTGTGGATTTCACACTGTGTTATTACACTCTGTCCCTGTGGATTTCACACTGTGTATATTACACTCTGTCCCTGTGGATTTCACACTGTGTATATTACACTCTGTCCCTGTGGATTTCACACTGTGTATATTACACTCTGTCCCTGTGGATTTCACACTGTATGTGTATTACACTCTGTCCCTGTGGATTTCACACTGTGTGTATATTACACTCTGTCCCTGTGGATTTCACACTGTGTATATTACACTCTGTCCCTGTGGATTTCACACTGTGTATGTTACACTCTGTCCCTGTGGATTTCACACTGTGTTATTACACTCTGTCCCTGTGGATTTCACACTGTGTTATTACACTCTGTCCCTGTGGATTTCACACTGTGTTATTACACTCTGTCCCTGTGGATTTCACACTGTGTATATTACACTCTGTCCCTGTGGATTTCACACTGTGTTATTACACTCTGTCCCTGTGGATTTCACACTGTGTTATTACACTCTGTCCCTGTGGATTTCACACTGTGTTATTACACTCTGTCCCTGTGGATTTCACACTGTGTGTATATTACACTCTGTCCCTGTGGATTTCACACTGTGTTATTACACTCTGTCCCTGTGGATTTCACACTGTGTGTATATTACACTCTGTCCCTGTGGATTTCACACTGTGTTATTACACTCTGTCCCTGTGGATTTCACACTGTGTTATTACACTCTGTCCCTGTGGATTTCACACTGTGTATATTACACTCTGTCCCTGTGGATTTCACACTGTGTTATTACACTCTGTCCCTGTGGATTTCACACTGTGTTATTACACTCTGTCCCTGTGGATTTCACACTGTGTATATTACACTCTGTCCCTGTGGATTTCACACTGTGTTATTACACTCTGTCCCTGTGGATTTCACACTGTGTTATTGCACTCTGTCCCTGTGGATTTCACACTGTGTATATTACACTCTGTCCCTGTGGATTTCACACTGTGTTATTACACTCTGTCCCTGTGGATTTCACACTGTGTATATTACACTCTGTCCCTGTGGATTTCACACTGTGTTATTACACTCTGTCCCTGGGGATTTCACACTGTATGTATATTACACTCTGACCCTGTGGATTTCACACTGTGTATATTACACTCTGTCCCTGTGGATTTCACACTGTGTATATTACATTCTGTCCCTGTGGATTTCACACTGTGCATATTACACTCTGTCCCTGTGGATTTCACACTGTGTATATTACACTCTGTCCCTGTGGATATTACACTGTGTTATTACACTCTGTCCCTGTGGATTTCACACTGTGTTATTGCACTCTGTCCCTGTGGATTTCACACTGTGTGTATATTACACTCTGTCCCTGTAGATTTCACACTGTGTTATTACACTCTGTCCCTGTGGATTTCACACTGTGTGTATATTACACTCTGTCCCTGTGGATTTCACACTGAGTTATTACACTCTGTCCCTGTGGATTTCACACTGTGTTATTACACTCTGTCCCTGTGGATTTCACACTGTGTATATTACACTCTGTCCCTGTGGATTTCACACTGTGTTATTACACTTTGTCCCTGTGGATTTCACACTGTGTTATTACATTCTGTCCCTGTGGATTTCACACTGTGTTATTACACTCTGTCCCTGTAGATTTCACACTGTGCATATTACACTCTGTCCCTGTGGATTTCACACTGTGTGTATATTACACTCTGTCCCTGTGGATTTCACACTGTGTTATTACACTCTGTCCCTGTGGATTTCACACTGTGTATATTACACTCTGTCCCTGTGGATTTCACACTGTGTATATTACACTCTGTCCCTGTGGATTTCACACTGTGTATATTACACTCTGTCCCTGTGGATTTCACACTGTATGTATATTACACTCTGTCCCTGTGGATTTCACACTGTGTATATTACACTCTGTCCCTGTGGATTTCACACTGTGTTATTACACTCTGTCCCTGTGGATTTCACACTGTGTATATTACACTCTGTCCCTGTGGATTTCACACTGTGTATATTACACTCTGTCCCTGTGGATTTCACACTGTGTATATTACACTCTGTCCCTGTGGATTTCACACTGTGTATATTACACTCTGTCCCTGTGGATTTCACACTGTGTATATTACACTCTGTCCCTGTGGATTTCACACTGTGTTATTACACTCTGTCCCTGTGGATTTCACACTGTGTATATTACACTCTGTCCCTGTGGATTTCACACTGTGTATATTACACTCTGTCCCTGTGGATTTCACACTGTGTATATTGCACTCTGTCCCTGTGGATTTCACACTGTGTATATTACACTCTGTCCCTGTGGATTTCACACTGTGTTATTACACTCTGTCCCTGTGGATTTCACACTGTGTTATTACACTCTGTCCCTGTGGATTTCACACTGTGTTATTACACTCTGTCCCTGTGGATTTCACACTGTGTGTATATTACACTCTGTCCCTGTGGATTTCACACTGTGTATATTGCACTCTGTCCCTGTGGATTTCACACTGTGTGTATATTACACTCTGTCCCTGTGGATTTCACACTGTGTGTATATTACACTCTGTCCCTGTGGATTTCACACTGTGTATATTACACTCTGTCCCTGTGGATTTCACACTGTGTTATTACACTCTGCCCCTGTGGATTTCACACTGTGTATATTACACTCTGTCCCTGTGGATTTCACACTTTGTTATTACACTCTGTCCCTGTGGATTTCACACTGCATGTATATTACACTCTGTCCCTGTGGATTTCACACTGTGTACATTACACTCTGACCCTGTGGATTTCACACTGTGTATATTACACTCTGTCCCTGTGGATTTCACACTGTGTATATTACACTCTGTCCCTGTGGATTTCACACTGTGTATATTACACTCTGTCCCTGTGGATATTACACTGTGTTATTACACTCTGTCCCTGTGGATTTCACACTGTGTTATTACACTCTGTCCCTGTGGATTTCACACTGTGTGTATATTACACTCTGTCCCTGTGGATTTCACACTGTGTTATTACACTCTGTCCCTGTGGATTTCACACTGTGTGTATATTACACTCTGTCCCTGTGGAGTTCACACTGAGTTATTACACTCTGTCCCTGTGGATTTCACACTGTGTTATTACACTCTGTCCCTGTGGATTTCACACTGTGTATATTACACTCTGTCCCTGTGGATTTCACACTGTGTTATTACACTCTGTCCCTGTGGATTTCACACTGTGTTATTACACTCTGTCCCTGGGGATTTCACACTGTGTTATTACACTCTGTCCCTGTGGATTTCACACTGTGTATATTACACTCTGTCCCTGTGGATTTCACACTGTATGTATATTACACTCTGTCCCTGTGGATTTCACACTGTGTTATTACACTCTGTCCCTGTGGATTTCACACTGTGTTATTACACTCTGTCCCTGTGGATTTCACACTGTGTTATTACACTCTGTCCCTGTGGATTTCACACTGTGTTATTACACTCTGTCCCTGTGGATTTCACACTGTGTATATTACACTCTGTCCCTGTGGATTTCACACTGTGTTATTACACTCTGTCCCTGTGGATTTCACACTGTGTTATTACACTCTGTCCCTGTGGATTTCACACTGTGTGTATATTACACTCTGTCCCTGTGGATTTCACACTGTGTTATTACACTCTGTCCCTGTGGATTTCACACTGTGTGTATATTACACTCTGTCCCTGTGGATTTCACACTGTGTTATTACACTCTGTCCCTGTGGATTTCACACTGTGTTATTACACTCTGTCCCTGTGGATTTCACACTGTGTATATTACACTCTGTCCCTGTGGATTTCACACTGTGTTATTACACTCTGTCCCTGTGGATTTCACACTGTGTTATTACACTCTGTCCCTGTGGATTTCACACTGTGTATATTACACTCTGTCCCTGTGGATTTCACACTGTGTTATTACACTCTGTCCCTGTGGATTTCACACTGTGTTATTACACTCTGTCCCTGTGGATTTCACACTGTGTATATTACACTCTGTCCCTGTGGATTTCACACTGTGTTATTACACTCTGTCCCTGTGGATTTCACACTGTGTATATTACACTCTGTCCCTGTGGATTTCACACTGTGTTATTACACTCTGTCCCTGTGGATTTCACACTGTATGTATATTACACTCTGACCCTGTGGATTTCACACTGTGTATATTACACTCTGTCCCTGTGGATTTCACACTGTGTATATTACATTCTGTCCCTGTGGATTTCACACTGTGTATATTACACTCTGTCCCTGTGGATTTCACACTGTGTATATTACACTCTGTCCCTGTGGATATTACACTGTGTTATTACACTCTGTCCCTGTGGATTTCACACTGTGTTATTGCACTCTGTCCCTGTGGATTTCACACTGTGTGTATATTACACTCTGTCCCTGTAGATTTCACACTGTGTTATTACACTCTGTCCCTGTGGATTTCACACTGTGTGTATATTACACTCTGTCCCTGTGGATTTCACACTGAGGTATTACACTCTGTCCCTGTGGATTTCACACTGTGTTATCACACTCTGTCCCTGTGGATTTCACACTGTGTATATTACACTCTGTCCCTGTGGATTTCACACTGTGTTATTACACTCTGTCCCTGTGGATTTCACACTGTGCATATTACACTCTGTCCCTGTGGATTTCACACTGTGTGTATATTACACTCTGTCCCTGTGGATTTCACACTGTGTTATTACACTCTGTCCCTGTGGATTTCACACTGTGTATATTACACTCTGTCCCTGTGGATTTCACACTGTGTATATTACAATCTGTCCCTGTGGATTTCACACTGTGTATATTACACTCTGTCCCTGTGGATTTCACACTGTATGTATATTACACTCTGTCCCTGTGGATTTCACACTGTGTATATTACACTCTGTCCCTGTGGATTTCACACTGTGTTATTACACTCTGTCCCTGTGGATTTCACACTGTGTATATTACACTCTGTCCCTGTGGATTTCACACTGTGTATATTACACTCTGTCCCTGTGGATTTCACACTGTGTATATTACACTCTGTCCCTGTGGATTTCACACTGTGTATATTACACTCTATCCCTGTGGATTTCACACTGTGTATATTACACTCTGTCCCTGTGGATTTCACACTGTGTTATTACACTCTGTCCCTGTGGATTTCACACTGTGTATATTACACTCTGTCCCTGTGGATTTCACACTGTGTATATTACACTCTGTCCCTGTGGATTTCACACTGTGTATATGACACTCTGTCCCTGTGGATTTCACACTGTGTATATTACACTCTGTCCCTGTGGATTTCACACTGTGTTATTACACTCTGTCCCTGTGGATTTCACACTGTGTTATTACACTCTGTCCCTGTGGATTTCACACTGTGTTATTACACTCTGTCCCTGTGGATTTCACACTGTGTGTATATTACACTCTGTCCCTGTGGATTTCACACTGTGTATATTGCACTCTGTCCCTGTGGATTTCAAACTGTGTGTATATTACACTCTGTCCCTGTGGATTTCACACTGTGTGTATATTACACTCTGTCCCTGTGGATTTCACACTGTGTGTATATTACACTCTGTCCCTGTGGATTTCACACTGTGTATATTACACTCTGTCCCTGTGGATTTCACACTGTGTATATTACACTCTGTCCCTATGGATTTCACACTGTGTTATGACACTCTGTCCCTGTGGATTTCACACTGTGTATATTCCACTCTGTCCCTGTGGATTTCACACTGTGTTATTACACTCTGTCCCTGTGGATTTCACACTGTTTTATCACACTCTGTCCCTGTGGATTTCACACTGTGTTATTACACTCTGTCCCTGTGGATTTCACACTGTGTGTATATTACACTCTGTCCCTGTGGATTTCACACTGTGTGTATTACACTCTGTCCCTGTGGATTTCACACTGTGTTATTACACTCTGTCCCTGTGGATTTCACACTGTGTGTATATTACACTCTGTCCCTCTGGATTTCACACTGTGTTATTACACTCTGTCCATGTGGATTTCACACTGTGTGTATATTACACTCTGTCCCTGTGGATTTCACACTGTGTTATTACACTCTGTCCCTGTGGATTTCACACTGTGTTATTACACTCTGTCCCTGTGGATTTCACACTGTGTTATTACACTCTGTCCCTGTGGATTTCACACTGTGTATATTACACTCTGTCCCTGTGGATTTCACACTGTGTTATTACACTCTGTCCCTGTGGATTTCACACTGTGTTATTACACTCTGTCCCTGTGGATTTCACACTGTGTTATTACACTCTGTCCCTGTGGATTTCACACTGTGTTATTACACTCTGTCCCTGTGGATTTCACACTGTGTATATTACACTCTGTCCCTGTGGATTTCTCACTGTGTTATTACACTCTGTCACTGTGGATTTCACACTGTGTGTATATTACACTCTGTCCCTGTGGATTTCACACTGTGTATATTACACTCTGTCCCTGTGGATTTCACACTGTGTATATTACACTCTGTCCCTGTGGATTTCACACTGTGTATATTACACTCTGTCCCTGTGGATTTCACACTGTGTTATTACACTCTGTCCCTGTGGATTTCACACTGTGTTATTACACTCTGTCCCTGTGGATTTCACACTGTGTTATTACACTCTGTCCCTGTGGATTTCACACTGTGTTATTACACTCTGTCCCTGTGGATTTCACACTGTGTATATTACACTCTGTCCCTGTGGATTTCACACTGTGTATATTACACTCTGTCCCTGTGGATTTCACACTGTGTATATTACACTCTGTCCCTGTGGATTTCACACTGTGTATATTACACTCTGTCCCTGTGGATTTCACACAGTGTTATTACACTCTGTCCCTGTGGATTTCACACTGTGTATATTGCACTCTGTCCCTGTGGATTTCACACTGTGTATATTACACTCAGTCCCTGTGGATTTCACACTGTGTTATTACACTCTGTCCCTGTGGATTTCACACTGTGTGTATATTACACTCTGTCCCTGTGGATTTCACACTGTGTATATTGCACTCTGTCCCTGTGGATTTCACACTGTGTTATTACACTCTGTCCCTGTGGATTTCACAATGTGTGTATATTACACTCTGTCCCTGTGGATTTCACACTGTGTTTATTGCACTCTGTCCCTGTGGATTTCACACTGTGTTATTACACTCTGTCCCTGTGGATTTCACACTGTGTTATTGCACTCTGTCCCTGTGGATTTCACACTGTGTTATTACACTCTGTCCCTGTGGATTTCACACTGTGTGTATATTACACTCTGTCCCTGTGGATTTCACACTGTGTATATTACACTCTGTCCCTGTGGATTTCACACTGTGTTATTACACTCTGTCCCTGTGGATTTCACACTGTGTTATTACACTCTGTCCCTGTGGATTTCACACTGTGTTATTACACTCTGTCCCTGTGGATTTCACACTGTGTTATTACACTCTGTCCCTGTGGATTTCACACTGTGTTATTACACTCTGTCCCTGTGGATTTCACACTGTGTATATTACACTCTGTCCCTGTGGATTTCACACTGTGTTATTACACTCTGTCCCTGTGGATTTCACACTGTGTATATTACACTCTGTCCCTGTGGATTTCACACTGTGTTATTACACTCTGTCCCTGTGGATTTCACACTGTGTGTATATTACACTCTGTCCCTGTGGATTTCACACTGTGTATATTACACTCTGTCCCTGTGGATTTCACACTGTGTTATTACACTCTGTCCCTGTGGATTTCACACTGTGTATATTACACTCTGTCCCTGTGGATTTCACACTGTGTTATTACACTCTGTCCCTGTGGATTTCACACTGTGATATTACACTCTGTCCCTGTAGATTTCACACTGTGTATATTACACTCTGTCCCTGTGGATTTCACACTGTGTTATTACACTCTGTCCCTGTGGATTTCACACTGTGTTATTACACTCTGTCCCTGTGGATTTCACACTGTGTTATTACACTCTGTCCCTGTGGATTTCACACTGTGTTATTACACTCTGTCCCTGTGGATTTCACACTGTGTATATTACACTCTGTCCCTGTGGATTTCACACTGTGTTATTACACACTGTCCCTGTGGATTTCACACTGTGTATATTACACTCTGTCCCTGTGGATTTCACACTGTGTATATTGCACTCTGTCCCTGTGGTTTTCACACTGTGTTATTACACTCTGTCCCTGTGGATTTCACACTGTGTTATTACACTCCGTCCCTGTGGATTTCACACTGTGTATATTACACTCTGTCCCTGTGGATTTCACACTGTGTTATTACACTCTGTCCCTGTGGATTTCACACTGTGTTATTACACTCTGTCCCTGTGGATTTCACACTGTGTATATTACACTCTGTCCCTGTGGATTTCACACTGTGTTATTACACTCTGTCCCTGTGGATTTCACACTGTGTATATTACACTCTGTCCCTGTGGATTTCACACTGTGTTATTACACTCTGTCGCTGTGGATTTCACACTGTGTGTATATTACACTCTGTCCCTGTGGATTTCACACTGTGTTATTACACTCTGTCGCTGTGGATTTCACACTGTGTATATTACACTCTGTCCCTGTGGATTTCACACTGTGTTATTACACTCTGTCCCTGTGGATTTCACACTGTGTATATTACACTCTGTCCCTGTGGATTTCACACTGTGTTATTACACTCTGTCCCTGTGGATTTCACACTGTGCATATTACAATCTGTCCCTGTGGATTTCACACTGTGTTATTACACTCTGTCGCTGTGGATTTCACACTGTGTGTATATTACACTCTGTCCCTGTGGATTTCACACTGTGTATATTACACTCTGTCCCTGTGGATTTCACACTGTGTATATTACACTCTGTCCCTGTGGATTTCACACTGTGTATATTACACTCTGTCCCTGTGGATTTCACACTGTGTATATTACACTCTGTCCCTGTGGATTTCACACTGTGTTATTACACTCTGTCCCTGTGGATTTCACACTGTGTTATTACACTCTGTCCCTGTGGATTTCACACTGTGTATATTACAAACTGTCCCTGTGGATTTCACACTGTGTATATTACACTCTGTCCCTGTGGATTTCACACTGTGTATATTACAAACTGTCCCTGTGGATTTCACACTGTGTATATTACAAACTGTCCCTCTGGATTTCACACTGTGTTATTACACTCTGTCCCTGTGGATTTCACACTGTGTTATTACACTCTGTCCCTGTGGATTTCACACTGTGTATATCACACTCTGTCCCTGTGGATTTCACACTGTGTTATTACACTCTGTCCCTGTGGATTTCACACTGTGTATATTACACTCTGTCCCTGTGGATTTCACACTGTGTATATTACAAACTGTCCCTGTGGATTTCACACTGTGTATATTACAAACTGTCCCTGTGGATTTCACACTGTGTTATTACACTCTGTCCCTGTGGATGTCACACTGTGTTATTACACTCTGTCCCTGTGGATTTCACACTGTGTTATTACACTCTGTCCCTGTGGATTTCACACTGTGTATATCACACTCTGTCCCTGTGGATTTCACACTGTGTTATTACACTCTGTCCCTGTGGATTTCACACTGTGTTATTACACTCTGTCCCTGTGGATTTCACACTGTGTTATTACACTCTGTCCCTGTGGATTTCACACTGTGTATATTACACTCTGTCCCTGTGGATTTCACACTGTGTTATTACACTCTGTCCCTGTGGATTTCACACTGTGTATATTACACTCTGTCCCTGTGGATTTCACACTGTGTATATTGCACTCTGTCCCTGTGGATTTCACACTGTGTTATTACACTCTGTCCCTGTGGATTTCACACTGTGTTATTACACTCCGTCCCTGTGGATTTCACACTGTGTATATTACACTCTGTCCCTGTGGATTTCACACTGTGTTATTACACTCTGTCCCTGTGGATTTCACACTGTGTTATTACACTCTGTCCCTGTGGATTTCACACTGTGTATATTACACTCTGTCCCTGTGGATTTCACACTGTGTTATTACACTCTGTCCCTGTGGATTTCACACTGTGTATATTACACTCTGTCCCTGTGGATTTCACACTGTGTTATTACACTCTGTCGCTGTGGATTTCACACTGTGTGTATATTACACTCTGTCCCTGTGGATTTCACACTGTGTTATTACACTCTGTCGCTGTGGATTTCACACTGTGTATATTACACTCTGTCCCTGTGGATTTCACACTGTGTTATTACACTCTGTCCCTGTGGATTTCACACTGTGTATATTACACTCTGTCCCTGTGGATTTCACACTGTGTTATTACACTCTGTCCCTGTGGATTTCACACTGTGCATATTACAATCTGTCCCTGTGGATTTCACACTGTGTTATGACACTCTGTCGCTGTGGATTTCACACTGTGTGTATATTACACTCTGTCCCTGTGGATTTCACACTGTGTATATTACACTCTGTCCCTGTGGATTTCACACTGTGTATATTACACTCTGTCCCTGTGGATTTCACACTGTGTATATTACACTCTGTCCCTGTGGATTTCACACTGTGTATATTACACTCTGTCCCTGTGGATTTCACACTGTGTTATTACACTCTGTCCCTGTGGATTTCACACTGTGTTATTACACTCTGTCCCTGTGGATTTCACACTGTGTATATTACAAACTGTCCCTGTGGATTTCACACTGTGTATATTACACTCTGTCCCTGTGGATTTCACACTGTGTATATTACAAACTGTCCCTGTGGATTTCACACTGTGTATATTACAAACTGTCCCTCTGGATTTCACACTGTGTTATTACACTCTGTCCCTGTGGATTTCACACTGTGTTATTACACTCTGTCCCTGTGGATTTCACACTGTGTATATCACACTCTGTCCCTGTGGATTTCACACTGTGTTATTACACTCTGTCCCTGTGGATTTCACACTGTGTATATTACACTATGTCCCTGTGGATTTCACACTGTGTATATTACAAACTGTCCCTGTGGATTTCACACTGTGTATATTACAAACTGTCCCTGTGGATTTCACACTGTGTATATTACAAACTGTCCCTGTGGATTTCACACTGTGTATATTACACTCTGTCCCTGTGGATTTCACACTGTGTATATTACAAACTGTCCCTGTGGATTTCACACTGTGTATATTACACTCTGTCCCTGTGGATTTCACACTGTGTGTATATTACACTCTGTCCCTGTGGATTTCACACTGTGTTATTACACTCTGTCCCTGTGGATTTCACACTGTGTTATTACACTCTGTCCCTGTGGATTTCACACTGTGTATATTACACTCTGTCCCTGTGGATTTCACACTGTGTTATTACACTCTGTCCCTGTGGATTTCACACTGTGTTATTACACTCTGTCCCTGTGGATTTCACACTGTGTATATTACACTCTGTCCCTGTGGATTTCACACTGTGTTATTACACTCTGTCCCTGTGGATTTCACACTGTGTTATTACACTCTGTCCCTGTGGATTTCACACTGTGTATATTACACTCTGTCCCTGTGGATTTCACACTGTGTTATTACACTCTGTCCCTGTGGATTTCACACTGTGTATATTACACTCTGTCCCTGTGGATTTCACACTGTGTTATTACACTCTGTCCCTGTGGATTTCACACTGTATGTATATTACACTCTGTCCCTGTGGATTTCACACTGTGTATATTACACTCTGTCCCTGTGGATTTCACACTGTGTATGTTACATTCTGTCCCTGTGGATTTCACACTGTGTATATTACACTCTGTCCCTGTGGATTTCACACTGTGTATATTACACTCTGTCCCTGTGGATATTACACTGTGTTATTACACTCTGTCCCTGTGGATTTCACACTGTGTTATTACACTCTGTCCCTGTGGATTTCACACTGTGTGTATATTACACTCTGTCCCTGTAGATTTCACACTGTGTTATTACACTCTGTCCCTGTGGATTTCACACTGAGTTATTACACTCTGTCCCTGTGGATTTCACACTGTGTATATTACACTCTGTCCCTGTGGATTTCACACTGTGTTATTACACTCTGTCCCTGTGGATTTCACACTGTGTTATTACATTCTGTCCCTGTGGATTTCACACTGTGTTATGACACTCTGTCCCTGTGGATTTCACACTGTGCATATTACACTCTGTCCCTGTGGATTTCACACTGTATGTATATTACACTCTGTCCCTGTGGATTTCACACTGTGTTATTACACTCTGTCCCTGTGGATTTCACACTGTGTATATTACACTCTGTCCCTGTGGATTTCACACTGTGTATATTACACTCTGTCCCTGTGGATTTCACACTGTGTATATTACACTCTGTCCCTGTGGATTTCACACTGTATGTATATTACACTCTGTCCCTGTGGATTTCACACTGTGTATATTACACTCTGTCCCTGTGGATTTCACACTGTGTTATTGCACTCTGTCCCTGTGGATTTCACACTGTGTATCTTACACTCTGTCCCTGTGGATTTCACACTGTGTATATTACACTCTGTCCCTGTGGATTTCACACTGTGTATATTACACTCTGTCCCTGTGGATTTCACACTGTGTATATTACACTCTGTCCCTCTGGATTTCACACTGTGTTATTACACTCTGTCCCTGTGGATTTCACACTGTGTATATTACACTCTGTCCCTGTGGATTTCACACTGTGTATATTACACTCTGTCCCTGTGGATTTCACACTGTGTATATTACACTCTGTCCCTGTGGATTTCACACTGTGTTATTACACTCTGTCCCTGTGGATTTCACACTGTGTTATTACACTCTGTCCCTGTGGATTTCACACTGTGTTATTACACTCTGTCCCTGTGGATTTCACACTGTGTGTATATTACACTCTGTCCCTGTGGATTTCACACTGTGTATATTGCACTCTGTCCCTGTGGATTTCACACTGTGTGTATATTACACTCTGTCCCTGTGGATTTCACACTGTGTGTATATTACACTCTGTCCCTGTGGATTTCACACTGTGTATATTACACTCTGTCCCTGTGGATTTCACACTGTGTTATTACACTCTGCCCCTGTGGATTTCACACTGTGTGTATATTACACTCTGTCCCTGTGGATTTCACACTGTGTATATTACACTCTGTCCCTGTGGATTTCACACTGTGTATATTACACTCTGTCCCTGTGGATTTCACACTGTGTTATTACACTCTGTCCCTGTGGATTTCACACTGTGTTATTACACTCTGTCCCTGTGGATTTCACACTGTGTTATTACACTCTGTCCCTGTGGATTTCACACTGTGTATATTCCACTCTGTCCCTGTGGATTTCACACTGTGTTATTACACTCTGTCCCTGTGGATTTCACACTGTGTTATTACACTCTGTCCCTGTGGATTTCACACTGTGTTATTACACTCTGTCCCTGTGGATTTCACACTGTGTGTATATTACACTCTGTCCCTGTGGATTTCACACTGTGTTATTACACTCTGTCCCTGTGGATTTCACACTGTGTTATTACACTCTGTCCCTGTGGATTTCACACTGTGTGTATATTACACTCTGTCCCTGTGGATTTCACACTGTGTTATTACACTCTGTCCATGTGGATTTCACACTGTGTGTATATTACACTCTGTCCCTGTGGATTTCACACTGTGTTATTACACTCTGTCCCTGTGGATTTCACACTGTGTTATTACACTCTGTCCCTGTGGATTTCACACTGTGTTATTACACTCTGTCCCTGTGGATTTCACACTGTGTATATTACACTCTGTCCCTGTGGATTTCACACTGTGTTATTACACTCTGTCCCTGTGGATTTCACACTGTGTTATTACACTCTGTCCCTGTGGATTTCACACTGTGTTATTACACTCTGTCCCTGTGGATTTCACACTGTGTTATTACACTCTGTCCCTGTGGATTTCACACTGTGTATATTACACTCTGTCCCTGTGGATTTCTCACTGTGTTATTACACTCTGTCACTGTGGATTTCACACTGTGTGTATATTACACTCTGTCCCTGTGGATTTCACACTGTGTATATTACACTCTGTCCCTGTGGATTTCACACTGTGTATATTACACTCTGTCCCTGTGGATTTCACACTGTGTATATTACACTCTGTCCCTGTGGATTTCACACTGTGTTATTACACTCTGTCCCTGTGGATTTCACACTGTGTTATTACACTCTGTCCCTGTGGATTTCACACTGTGTTATTGCACTCTGTCCCTGTGGATTTCACACTGTGTTATTACACTCTGTCCCTATGGATTTCACACTGTGTTATTACACTCTGTCCCTGTGGATTTCACACTGTGTATATTGCACTCTGTCCCTGTGGATTTCACACAGTGTTATTACACTCTGTCCCTGTGGATTTCACACTGTGTATATTGCACTCTGTCCCTGTGGATTTCACACTGTGTATATTACACTCTGTCCCTGTGGATTTCACACTGTGTTATTACACTCTGTCCCTGTGGATTTCACACTGTGTGTATATTACACTCTGTCCCTGTGGATTTCACACTGTGTATATTGCACTCTGTCCCTGTGGATTTCACACTGTGTTATTACACTCTGTCCCTGTGGATTTCACAATGTGTGTATATTACACTCTGTCCCTGTGGATTTCACACTGTGTTTATTGCACTCTGTCCCTGTGGATTTCACACTGTGTTATTACACTCTGTCCCTGTGGATTTCACACTGTGTTATTGCACTCTGTCCCTGTGGATTTCACACTGTGTTATTACACTCTGTCCCTGTGGATTTCACACTGTGTGTATATTACACTCTGTCCCTGTGGATTTCACACTGTGTATATTACACTCTGTCCCTGTGGATTTCACACTGTGTTATTACACTCTGTCCCTGTGGATTTCACACTGTGTTATTACACTCTGTCCCTGTGGATTTCACACTGTGTTATTACACTCTGTCCCTGTGGATTTCACACTGTGTTATTACACTCTGTCCCTGTGGATTTCACACTGTGTTATTACACTCTGTCCCTGTGGATTTCACACTGTGTATATTACACTCTGTCCCTGTGGATTTCACACTGTGTTATTACACTCTGTCCCTGTGGATTTCACACTGTGTATATTACACTCTGTCCCTGTGGATTTCACACTGTGTTATTACACTCTGTCCCTGTGGATTTCACACTGTGTTATTACACTCTGTCCCTGTGGATTTCACACTGTGTGTATATTACACTCTGTCCCTGTGGATTTCACACTGTGTATATTACACTCTGTCCCTGTGGATTTCACACTGTGTTATTACACTCTGTCCCTGTGGATTTCACACTGTGTATATTACACTCTGTCCCTGTGGATTTCACACTGTGTTATTACACTCTGTCCCTGTGGATTTCACACTGTGTATATTACACTCTGTCCCTGTGGATTTCACACTGTGTTATTACACTCTGTCCCTGTGGATTTCACACTGTGTTATTACACTCTGTCCCTGTGGATTTCACACTGTGTATATTACACTCTGTCCCTGTGGATTTCACACTGTGTTATTACACTCTGTCCCTGTGGATTTCACACTGTGTTATTACACTCTGTCCCTGTGAATTTCACACTGTGTTATTACACTCTGTCCCTGTGGATTTCACACTGTGTTATTACACTCTGTCCCTGTGGATTTCACACTGTGTATATTACACTCTGTCCCTGTGGATTTCACACTGTGTTATTACACTCTGTCCCTGTGGATTTCACACTGTGTATATTACACTCTGTCCCTGTGGATTTCACACTGTGTATATTGCACTCTGTCCCTGTGGATTTCACACTGTGTTATTACACTCTGTCCCTGTGGATTTCACACTGTGTTATTACACTCTGTCCCTGTGGATTTCACACTGTGTTATTACACTCTGTCCCTGTGGATTTCACACTGTGTTATTACACTCTGTCCCTGTGGATTTCACAATGTGTGTATATTACACTCTGTCCCTGTGGATTTCACACTGTGTTTATTGCACTCTGTCCCTGTGGATTTCACACTGTGTTATTACACTCTGTCCCTGTGGATTTCACACTGTGTTATTGCACTCTGTCCCTGTGGATTTCACACTGTGTTATTACACTCTGTCCCTGTGGATTTCACACTGTGTGTATATTACACTCTGTCCCTGTGGATTTCACACTGTGTATATTACACTCTGTCCCTGTGGATTTCACACTGTGTTATTACACTCTGTCCCTGTGGATTTCACACTGTGTTATTACACTCTGTCCCTGTGGATTTCACACTGTGTTATTACACTCTGTCCCTGTGGATTTCACACTGTGTTATTACACTCTGTCCCTGTGGATTTCACACTGTGTTATTACACTCTGTCCCTGTGGATTTCACACTGTGTATATTACACTCTGTCCCTGTGGATTTCACACTGTGTTATTACACTCTGTCCCTGTGGATTTCACACTGTGTATATTACACTCTGTCCCTGTGGATTTCACACTGTGTTATTACACTCTGTCCCTGTGGATTTCACACTGTGTTATTACACTCTGTTCCTGTGGATTTCACACTGTGTGTATATTACACTCTGTCCCTGTGGATTTCACACTGTGTATATTACACTCTGTCCCTGTGGATTTCACACTGTGTTATTACACTCTGTCCCTGTGGATTTCACACTGTGTATATTACACTCTGTCCCTGTGGATTTCACACTGTGTTATTACACTCTGTCCCTGTGGATTTCACACTGTGTATATTACACTCTGTCCCTGTGGATTTCACACTGTGTTATTACACTCTGTCCCTGTGGATTTCACACTGTGTTATTACACTCTGTCCCTGTGGATTTCACACTGTGTATATTACACTCTGTCCCTGTGGATTTCACACTGTGTTATTACACTCTGTCCCTGTGGATTTCACACTGTGTTATTACACTCTGTCCCTGTGGATTTCACACTGTGTTATTACACTCTGTCCCTGTGGATTTCACACTGTGTTATTACACTCTGTCCCTGTGGATTTCACACTGTGTATATTACACTCTGTCCCTGTGGATTTCACACTGTGTTATTACACTCTGTCCCTGTGGATTTCACACTGTGTATATTACACTCTGTCCCTGTGGATTTCACACTGTGTATATTGCACTCTGTCCCTGTGGATTTCACACTGTGTTATTACACTCTGTCCCTGTGGATTTCACACTGTGTTATTACACTCTGTCCCTGTGGATTTCACACTGTGTTATTACACTCCGTCCCTGTGGATTTCACACTGTGTATATTACACTCTGTCCCTGTGGATTTCACACTGTGTTATTACACTCTGTCCCTGTGGATTTCACACTGTGTTATTACACTCTGTCCCTGTGGATTTCACACTGTGTATATTACACTCTGTCCCTGTGGATTTCACACTGTGTTATTACACTCTGTCCCTGTGGATTTCACACTGTGTATATTACACTCTGTCCCTGTGGATTTCACACTGTGTTATTACACTCTGTCGCTGTGGATTTCACACTGTGTGCATATTACACTCTGTCCCTGTGGATTTCACACTGTGTTATTACACTCTGTCGCTGTGGATTTCACACTGTGTATATTACACTCTGTCCCTGTGGATTTCACACTGTGTTATTACACTCTGTCCCTGTGGATTTCACACTGTGTATATTACACTCTGTCCCTGTGGATTTCACACTGTGTTATTAAACTCTGTCCCTGTGGATTTCACACTGTGCATATTACAATCTGTCCCTGTGGATTTCACACTGTGTTATTACACTCTGTCGCTGTGGATTTCACACTGTGTTATTACACTCTGTCCCTGTGGATTTCACACTGTGTATATTACACTCTGTCCCTGTGGATTTCACACTGTGTATATTATACTCTGTCCCTGTGGATTTCACACTGTGTTATTACACTCTGTCCCTGTGGATTTCACACTGTGTATATTACACTCTGTCCCTGTGGATTTCACACTGTGTTATTACACTCTGTCCCTGTGGATTTCACACTGTGTATATTACACTCTGTCCCTGTGGATTTCACACTGTGTTATTACACTCTGTCCCTGTGGATTTCACACTGTGTTATTACACTCTGTTCCTGTGGATTTCACACTGTGTGTATATTACACTCTGTCCCTGTGGATTTCACACTGTGTATATTACACTCTGTCCCTGTGGATTTCACACTGTGTTATTACACTCTGTCCCTGTGGATTTCACACTGTGTATATTACACTCTGTCCCTGTGGATTTCACACTGTGTTATTACACTCTGTCCCTGTGGATTTCACACTGTGTATATTACACTCTGTCCCTGTGGATTTCACACTGTGTTATTACACTCTGTCCCTGTGGATTTCACACTGTGTTATTACACTCTGTCCCTGTGGATTTCACACTGTGTATATTACACTCTGTCCCTGTGGATTTCACACTGTGTTATTACACTCTGTCCCTGTGGATTTCACACTGTGTTATTACACTCTGTCCCTGTGGATTTCACACTGTGTTATTACACTCTGTCCCTGTGGATTTCACACTGTGTTATTACACTCTGTCCCTGTGGATTTCACACTGTGTATATTACACTCTGTCCCTGTGGATTTCACACTGTGTTATTACACTCTGTCCCTGTGGATTTCACACTGTGTATATTACACTCTGTCCCTGTGGATTTCACACTGTGTATATTGCACTCTGTCCCTGTGGATTTCACACTGTGTTATTACACTCTGTCCCTGTGGATTTCACACTGTGTTATTACACTCTGTCCCTGTGGATTTCACACTGTGTTATTACACTCCGTCCCTGTGGATTTCACACTGTGTATATTACACTCTGTCCCTGTGGATTTCACACTGTGTTATTACACTCTGTCCCTGTGGATTTCACACTGTGTTATTACACTCTGTCCCTGTGGATTTCACACTGTGTATATTACACTCTGTCCCTGTGGATTTCACACTGTGTTATTACACTCTGTCCCTGTGGATTTCACACTGTGTATATTACACTCTGTCCCTGTGGATTTCACACTGTGTTATTACACTCTGTCGCTGTGGATTTCACACTGTGTGCATATTACACTCTGTCCCTGTGGATTTCACACTGTGTTATTACACTCTGTCGCTGTGGATTTCACACTGTGTATATTACACTCTGTCCCTGTGGATTTCACACTGTGTTATTACACTCTGTCCCTGTGGATTTCACACTGTGTATATTACACTCTGTCCCTGTGGATTTCACACTGTGTTATTAAACTCTGTCCCTGTGGATTTCACACTGTGCATATTACAATCTGTCCCTGTGGATTTCACACTGTGTTATTACACTCTGTCGCTGTGGATTTCACACTGTGTTATTACACTCTGTCCCTGTGGATTTCACACTGTGTATATTACACTCTGTCCCTGTGGATTTCACACTGTGTATATTATACTCTGTCCCTGTGGATTTCACACTGTGTTATTACACTCTGTCCCTGTGGATTTCACACTGTGCATATTACAATCTGTCCCTGTGGATTTCACACTGTGTTATTACACTCTGTCGCTGTGGATTTCACACTGTGTGTATATTACACTCTGTCCCTGTGGATTTCACACTGTGTATATTACACTCTGTCCCTGTGGATTTCACACTGTGTATATCATACTCTGTCCCTGTGGATTTCACACTGTGTATATTACACTCTGTCCCTGTGGATTTCACACTGTGTATATTACACTCTGTCCCTGTGGATTTCACACTGTGTATATTACACTCTGTCCCTGTGGATTTCACACTGTGTATATTACACTCTGTCCCTGTGGATTTCACACTGTGTGTATTACACTCTGTCCCTGTGGATTTCACACTGTGTTATTACACTCTGTCCCTGTGGATTTCACACTGTGTTATTACACTCTGTCCCTGTGGATTTCACACTGTGTATATTACAAACTGTCCCTGTGGATTTCACACTGTGTATATTACACTCTGTCCCTGTGGATTTCACACTGTGTATATTACAAACTGTCCCTGTGGATTTCACACTGTGTATATTACAAACTGTCCCTGTGGATTTCACACTGTGTTATTACACTCTGTCCCTGTGGATTTCACACTGTGTTATTACACTCTGTCCCTGTGGATTTCACACTGTGTATATCACACTCTGTCCCTGTGGATTTCACACTGTGTTATTACACTCTGTCCCTGTGGATTTCACACTGTGTATATTACACTCTGTCCCTGTGGATTTCACACTGTGTATATTACAAACTGTCCCTGTGGATTTCACACTGTGTATATTACAAACTGTCCCTGTGGATTTCACACTGTGTTATTACACTCTGTCCCTGTGGATTTCACACTGTGTTATTACACTCTGTCCCTGTGGATTTCACACTGTGTTATTGCACTCTGTCCCTGTGGATTTCACACTGTGTATATCACACTCTGTCCCTGTGGATTTCACACTGTGTTATTACACTCTGTCCCTGTGGATTTCACACTGTGTATATTACACTCTGTCCCTGTGGATTTCACACTGTGTATATTACACTCTGTCCCTGTGGATTTCACACTGTGTATATCACACTCTGTCCCTGTGGATTTCACACTGTGTATATTACACTCTGTCCCTGTGGATTTCACACTGTGTATATTACACTCTGTCCCTGTGGATTTCACACAGTGTTATTACACTCTGTCCCTGTGGATTTCACACTGTGTATATTGCACTCTGTCCCTGTGGATTTCACACTGTGTATATTACACTCTGTCCCTGTGGATTTCACACTGTGTTATTACACTCTGTCCCTGTGGATTTCACACTGTGTGTATATTACACTCTGTCCCTGTGGATTTCACACTGTGTATATTGCACTCTGTCCCTGTGGATTTCACACTGTGTTATTACACTCTGTCCCTGTGGATTTCACAATGTGTGTATATTACACTCTGTCCCTGTGGATTTCACACTGTGTTTATTGCACTCTGTCCCTGTGGATTTCA
The DNA here is from genome assembly GCF_035084215.1 of Heptranchias perlo. Lineage (NCBI taxonomy): Eukaryota > Metazoa > Chordata > Chondrichthyes > Hexanchiformes > Hexanchidae > Heptranchias > Heptranchias perlo. Next base: position 69,643 of record NW_027139328.1, read on the forward strand.
CACTGTGTTATTACACTCTGTCCCTGTGGATTTCACACTGTGTTATTGCACTCTGTCCCTGTGGATTTCACACAGTGTTATTACACTCTGTCCCTGTGGATTTCACACTGTGTGTATATTACACTCTGTCCCTGTGGATTTCACACTGTGTATATTACACTCTGTCCCTGTGGATTTCACACTGTGTTATTACACTCTGTCCCTGTGGATTTCACACTGTGTTATTACACTCTGTCCCTGTGGATTTCACACTGTGTTATTACACTCTGTCCCTGTGGATTTCACACTGTGTTATGACACTCTGTCCCTGTGGATTTCACACTGTGTTATTACACTCTGTCCCTGTGGATTTCACACTGTGTATATTACACTCTGTCCCTGTGGATTTCACACTGTGTTATTACACTCTGTCCCTGTGGATTTCACACTGTGTATATTACACTCTGTCCCTGTGGATTTCACACTGTGTTATTACACTCTGTCCCTGTGGATTTCACACTGTGTTATTACACTCTGTCCCTGTGGATTTCACACTGTGTGTATAGAATCATAGAAGAATCATAGAAGTTACAACATGGAAACAGGCCCTTCGGCCCAACATGTCCATGTCGCCCAGTTTATACCACTGAGCTAGTCCCAATTGCCTGCACTTGGCCCATATCCCTCGATACCCATCTTCCCCATGTAACTGTCCAAATGCTTTTTAAAAGACAAAATTGTACCCGCCTCTACTACTGCCTCTGGCAGCTCGTTCCAGACACTCACCACCCTTTGAGTGAAAAAATTGCCCCTCTGGATCCTTTTGTATCTCTCCCCTCTCACCTTAAATCTGTGCCCCCTCGTTGTAGACTCCCCTACCTTTGGGAAAAGATTTTGACTATCGACCTTATCTATGCCCCTCATTATTTTATAGACTTCTATAAGATCACCCCTTAACCTCCTACTCTCCAGGGAATAAAGTCCCAGACTGTCTAACCTCTCCCTGTAAGTCAAACCATCAAGTCCCGGTAGCATCCTAGTAAATCTTTTCTGCACTCTTTCTAGTTTAATAATATCCTTTCTATAATAGGGTGACCAGAACTGTACACAGTACTCCAAGTGTGGCCTCACCAATGCCCTGTACAACTTCAACAAGACATCCCAACTCCTGCATTCAATGTTCTGACCAATGAAACCAAGCATGCTGAATGCCTTCTTCACCACCCTATCCACCTGTGACTCCACTTTCAAGGAGCTATGAATCTGTACTCCTAGATCTCTTTGTTCTATAACTCTCCCCAACGCCCTACCATTAACGGAGTAGGTCCTGGCCCGATTCGATCTACCAAAATGCATCACCTCACATTTATCTAAATTAAACTCCATATGCCATTCATCGGCCCACTGGCCCAATTTATCAAGATCCCGTTGCAATCCTAGATAACCTTCTTCACTGTCCACAATGCCACCAATCTTGGTGTCATCTGCAAACTTACTAACCATGCCTCCTAAATTCTCATCCAAATCATTAATATAAATAACAAATAACAGCGGACCCAGCACCGATCCCTGAGGCACACCGCTGGACACAGGCATCCAGTTTGAAAAACAACCCTCGACAACCACCCTCTGTCTTCTGTCGTCAAGCCAATTTTGTATCCAATTGGCTACCTCACCTTGGATCCCATGAGATTTAACCTTATGTAACAACCTACCATGCGGTACCTTGTCAAATGCTTTGCTGAAGTCCATGTAGACCACGTCTACTGCACAGCCCTCATCTATCTTCTTGGTTACCCCTTCAAAAAACTCAATCAAATTCGTGAGACATGATTTTCCTCTCACAAAACCATGCTGACTGTTCCTAATTAGTCCCTGCCTCTCCAAATGCCTGTAGATTCTGTCCCTCAGAATACCCTCTAACAACTTACCCACTACAGATGTCAGGCTCACTGGTCTGTAGTTCCCAGGCTTTTCCCTGCCGCCCTTCTTAAACAAAGGCACAACATTTGCTACCCTCCAATCTTCAGGCACCTCACCTGTAGCGGTGGATGATTCAAATATCTCTGCTAGGGGACCCGCAATTTCCTCCCTAACCTCCCATAACGTCCTGGGATACATTTCATCAGGTCCCGGAGATTTATCTACCTTGATGCGCGTTAAGACTTCCAGCACCTCCCTCTCTGTAATATGTACACTCCTCAAGACATCACTATTTATTTCCCCAAGTTCCCTAACATCCATGCCTTTCTCAACCGTAAATACCGAAATGAAATATTCATTCAGGATCTCACCCATCTCTTGTGGTTCCGCACATAGATGACCTTGTTGATCCTTAAGAGGCCCTACTCTCTCCCTTGTTACCCTTTTGCCCTTTATGTATTTGTAGAAGCTCTTTGGATTCACCTTTGCCTGATCTGCCAAAGCAATCTCATATCCCCTTTTTGCCCTCCTGATTTCTCTCTTAACTCTACTCCGGCAATCTCTATACTCTTCAAGGGATCCACTTGATCCCAGCTGCCTATGCATGTCATATGCCTCCTTCTTATTTTTGACTAGTGCCTCAATCTCCCGAGTCATCCAAGGTTCCCTACTTCTACCAGCCTTGCCCTTCACTTTATAAGGAATGTGCTTACACTGAACCCTGGTTAACACACTTTTGAAAGCCTCCCACTTACCAGACGTCCCTTTGCCTGCCAACAGACTCTCCCAATCAACTTCTGAAAGTTCCTGTCTAATACCATCAAAATTGGCCTTTCCCCAATTTAGAATTTTAACTTTTGGGCCAGACCTATCCTTCTCCATAGCTATCTTAAAACTAATGGAATTATGATCACTGGTCCCAAAGTGATCCCTCACTAACACTTCTGTCACCTGCCCTTCCTTATTTCCCAAGAGGAGGTCAAGTTTTGCCCCCTCTCTAGTCGGGCCATCCACATACTGAATGAGAAATTCCTCCTGAATACACTCAACAAATTTCTCTCCATCCAAGCCCCTAATGCTATGGCTGTCCCAGTCAATGTTGGGAAAGTTAAAGTCCCCTACTATTACCACCCTATTTTTCTTGCAGCTGTCTGTAATCTCCTTACATATTTGCTCCTCAATTTCCCGTTGACTATTTGGGGGTCTGTAGTACAATCCTATCAAAGTGATCTCTCCCTTCTTATTTTTCAGTTCTACCCATATGGACTCAGTGGGCGAACCCTCGGATATATCCCCTCTCACTACTGCCGTGATGTTCTCCCTAATCAAGAACGCAACTCCCCCTCCTCTCTTACCTCCTGCTCTATCTTTCCTATAGCATCTGTACCCTGGAACATTGAGCTGCCAGTCCTGCCCCTCCCTTAGCCATGTTTCAGTAATAGCTATAACATCCCAGTCCCATGTACCCATCCATGCCCTGAGTTCATCTGCCTTGCCCATCAGACTTCTTGCATTGAAATAAATGCAGTTTAATCTAGTCTTCCCTTGGTCTTTGCCCTGCTTTCTCAGACCATCTGTCCGGTCATGTTCTGTACACTCTCCCTTACTGCCTTTTGTTTCTGTCACCACTTTATTTCCCACTGACTTCCTGCATCGGTTCCCATCCCCCTGCCACATTAGTTTAAACCCTCCCCAACAGCACTAGCAAACACTCCCCCTAGGACATTGGTTCCAGTCCTGCCCAGATGCAGACCGTCCAATTTGTACTGGTCCCACCTCCCCCAGAACCGGTTCCAATGGCCCAGGAATTTGAATCCCTCCCTCTTGCACCATCTCTCAAGCCACGTATTCATCTTAGCTATCCTGTCATTCCTACTCTGACTAACCCGTGGCACTGGTAGCAATCCTGAGATTACTACCTTTGAGGTCCTACTCTTTAGTTCAACTCCTAACTCCCTAAATTCAGCTTGTAGGACCTCATCCTGTTTTTTACCTATATCGTTGGTGCCTATATGCACCACGACAACTGGCTGTTCACCCTCCCCCTCCAGAATGTCCTGCAGCCGCTCCGAGACATCCTTGACCCTTGCACCAGGGAGGCAACATACCATCCTGGAGTCTCGGTTGCGTCCGCAGAAACGCCTGTCTATTCCCCTTACAATCGAGTCCCCTATCACTATAGCTCTGCCACTCTTTTTCCTGCCCTCCTGTGCAGCAGAGCCAGCCACGGTGCCATGAACCTGGCCACTGCCACCTTCCCCTGGTGAGCCATCTCCGCCAACAGTATCCAAAACGGTATACCTGTTTTGGAGGGAGATGACCGCAGGGGACCCCTGCACTGCCTTCCTACTCTTCCTCTGTCTGTTGGTCACCCATTCACTATCTCCCTCAGTAATTTTTATCTGCGGTGTGACCAACTCACTGAACGTGCTATCCACGACTTTCTCAGCATCGCGGATGCTCCAAAGTGAGTCCATCCGCAGCTCCAGAGCCGTCAAGCGGTCAAACAATAGCTGCAGCTGGACACACTTCCCGCAGGTGAAGGAATCAGGGATACAGGAAGGATACACTCTGTCCCTGTGGATTTCACACTGTGTATATTACACTCTGTCCCTGTGGATTTCACACTGTGTTATTACACTCTGTCCCTGTGGATTTCACACTGTGTATATTACACTCTGTCCCTGTGGATTTCACACTGTGTTATTACACTCTGTCCCTGTGGATTTCACACTGTGTATATTACACTCTGTCCCTGTGGATTTCACACTGTGTTATTACACTCTGTCCCTGTGGATTTCACACTGTGTTATTACACTCTGTCCCTGTGGATTTCACACTGTGTATATTACACTCTGTCCCTGTGGATTTCACACTGTGTTATTACACTCTGTCCCTGTGGATTTCACACTGTGTTATTACACTCTGTCCCTGTGGATTTCACACTGTGTTATTACACTCTGTCCCTGTGGATTTCACACTGTGTTATTACACTCTGTCCCTGTGGATTTCACACTGTGTATATTACACTCTGTCCCTGTGGATTTCACACTGTGTTATTACACTCTGTCCCTGTGGATTTCACACTGTGTATATTACACTCTGTCCCTGTGGATTTCACACTGTGTATATTGCACTCTGTCCCTGTGGATTTCACACTGTGTTATTACACTCTGTCCCTGTGGATTTCACACTGTGTTATTACACTCTGTCCCTGTGGATTTCACACTGTGTTATTACACTCCGTCCCTGTGGATTTCACACTGTGTATATTACACTCTGTCCCTGTGGATTTCACACTGTGTTATTACACTCTGTCCCTGTGGATTTCACACTGTGTTATTACACTCTGTCCCTGTGGATTTCACACTGTGTATATTACACTCTGTCCCTGTGGATTTCACACTGTGTTATTACACTCTGTCCCTGTGGATTTCACACTGTGTATATTACACTCTGTCCCTGTGGATTTCACACTGTGTTATTACACTCTGTCGCTGTGGATTTCACACTGTGTGTATATTACACTCTGTCCCTGTGGATTTCACACTGTGTTATTACACTCTGTCGCTGTGGATTTCACACTGTGTATATTACACTCTGTCCCTGTGGATTTCACACTGTGTTATTACACTCTGTCCCTGTGGATTTCACACTGTGTATATTACACTCTGTCCCTGTGGATTTCACACTGTGCATATTACACTCTGTCCCTGTGGATTTCACACTGTGTTATTACACTCTGTCCCTGTGGATTTCACACTGTGCATATTACAATCTGTCCCTGTGGATTTCACACTGTGTTATTACACTCTGTCGCTGTGGATTTCACACTGTGTGTATATTGCACTCTGTCCCTGTGGATTTCACACTGTGTATATTACACTCTGTCCCTGTGGATTTCACACTGTGCATATTATACTCTGTCCCTGTGGATTTCACACTGTGTATATTACACTCTGTCCCTGTGGATTTCACACTGTGTATATTACACTCTGTCCCTGTGGATTTCACACTGTGTATATTACACTCTGTCCCTGTGGATTTCACACTGTGTTATTACACTCTGTCCCTGTGGATTTCACACTGTGTTATTACACTCTGTCCCTGTGGATTTCACACTGTGTATATTACAAACTGTCCCTGTGGATTTCACACTGTGTATATTACACTCTGTCCCTGTGGATTTCACACTGTGTATATTACAAACTGTCCCTGTGGATTTCACACTGTGTATATTACAAACTGTCCCTGTGGATTTCACACTGTGTTATTACACTCTGTCCCTGTGGATTTCACACTGTGTTATTACACTCTGTCCCTGTGGATTTCACACTGTGTATATCACACTCTGTCCCTGTGGATTTCACACTGTGTTATTACACTCTGTCCCTGTGGATTTCACACTGTGTATATTACACTCTGTCCCTGTGGATTTCACACTGTGTATATTACAAACTGTCCCTGTGGATTTCACACTGTGTATATTACAAACTGTCCCTGTGGATTTCACACTGTGTTATTACACTCTGTCCCTGTGGATTTCACACTGTGTTATTACACTCTGTCCCTGTGGATTTCACACTGTGTTATTACACTCTGTCCCTGTGGATTTCACACTGTGTATATCACACTCTGTCCCTGTGGATTTCACACTGTGTTATCACACTCTGTCCCTGTGGATTTCACACTGTGTATATTACACTCTGTCCCTGTGGATTTCACACTGTGTATATTACACTCTGTCCCTGTGGATTTCACACTGTGTATATTACAAACTGTCCCTGTGGATTTCACACTGTGTATATTACACTCTGTCCCTGTGGATTTCACACTGTGTATATGACAAACTGTCCCTGTGGATTTCACACTGTGTATATTACACTCTGTCCCTGTGGATTTCACACTGTGTATATTACAAACTGTCCCTGTGGATTTCACACTGTGTTATTACACTCTGTCCCTGTGGATTTCACACTGTGTTATTACACTCTGTCCCTGTGGATTTCACACTGTGTATATTACACTCTGTCCCTGTGGATTTCACACTGTGTATATTACACTCTGTCCCTGTGGATTTCACACTGTGTTATTACACTCTGTCCCTGTGGATTTCACACTGTGTATATTACACTCTGTCCCTGTGGATTTCACACTGTGTATATTACACTCTGTCCCTGTGGATTTCACACTGTGTTATTACACTCTGTCCCTGTGGATTTCACACTGTGTTATTACACTCTGTCCCTGTGGATTTCACACTCTGTATATTACACTCTGTCCCTGTGGATTTCACACTGTGTTATTACACGCTGTCCCTGTAGATTTCACACTGTGTATATTACACTCTGTCCCTGTGGATTTCACACTGTGTTATTACACTCTGTCCCTGTGGATTTCACACTGTGTTATTACACTCTGTCCCTGTGGATTTCACACTGTGTATATGACACTCTGTCCCTGTGGATTTCACACTGTGTCTATTACACTCTGTCCCTGTGGATTTCACACTGTGTTATTACACTCTGTCCCTGTGGATTTCACACTGTGTTATTACACTCTGTCCCTGTGGATTTCACACTGTCTATATTACACTCTGTCCCTGTGGATTTCACACTGTGTATATTACACTCTGTCCCTGTGGATTTCACACTGTCTATATTACACTCTTTCCCTGTGGATTTCACACTGTGTTATTACACTCTGTCCCTGTGGATTTCACACTGTGTTATTACACTCTGTCCCTGTGGATTTCACACTGTGTATATTACACTCTGTCCCTGTGGATTTCACACTGTGTATATTACACTCTGTCCCTGTGGATTTCACACTGTGTGTATTACACTCTGTCCCTGTGGATTTCACACTGTGTTATTACACTCTGTCCCTGTGGATTTCACACTGTGTTATTGCACTCTGTCCCTGTGGATTTCACACTGTGTATATTACACTCTGTCCCTGTGGATTTCACACTGTGTATATTACACTCTGTCCCTGTGGATTTCACACTGTGTATATCACACTCTGTCCCTGTGGATTTCACACTGTCTATATCACACTCTGTCCCTGTGGATTTCACACTGTGTATATCACACTCTGTCCCTGTGGATTTCACACTGTCTATATCACACTCTGTCCCTGTGGATTTCACACTGTGTATATTACACTCTGTCCCTCTGGATTTCACACTGTGTATATTACACTCTGTCCCTGTGGATTTCACACTGTGTTATTACACTCTGTCCCTGTGGATTTCACACTGTGTATATCACACTCTGTCCCTGTGGATTTCACACTGTGTATATTACACTCTGTCCCTGTGGATTTCACACTGTGTATATTACACTCTGTCCCTGTGGATTTCACACTGTGTTATTACACTCTGTCCCTGTGGATTTCACACTGTGTATATTACACTCTGTCCCTGTGGATTTCACACTGTGTATATTACACTCTGTCCCTGTGGATTTCACACTGTGTTATTACACTCTGTCCCTGTGGATTTCACACCGTGTATATTACACTCTGTCCCTGTGGATTTCACACTCTGTATATTACACTCTGTCCCTGTGGATTTCACACTGTGTTATTACACTCTGTCCCTGTGGATTTCACACTGTGTTATTACACTCTGTCCCTGTGGATTTCACACTCTGTATATTACACTCTGTCCCTGTGGATTTCACACTGTGTTATTACACTCTGTCCCTGTCGATTTCACACTGTGTATATTGCACTCTGTCCCTGTGGATTTCACACTGTGTTATTACACTCTGTCCCTGTGGATTTCACACTGTGTTATTACACTCTGTCCCTGTGGATTTCACACTGTGTATATTACACTCTGTCCCTGTGGATTTCACACTGTGTCTATTACACTCTGTCCCTGTGGATTTCACACTGTGTTATTACACTCTGTCCCTGTGGATTTCACACTGTGTTATTACACTCTGTCCCTGTGGATTTCACACTGTCTATATTACACTCTGTCCCTGTGGATTTCACACTGTGTATATTACACTCTGTCCCTGTGGATTTCACACTGTCTATATTACACTCTTTCCCTGTGGATTTCACACTGTGTTATTACACTCTGTCCCTGTGGATTTCACACTGTGTTATTACACTCTGTCCCTGTGGATTTCACACTGTGTATATTACACTCTGTCCCTGTGGATTTCACACTGTGTATATTACACTCTGTCCCTGTGGATTTCACACTGTGTGTATTACACTCTGTCCCTGTGGATTTCACACTGTGTTATTACACTCTGTCCCTGTGGATTTCACACTGTGTTATTGCACTCTGTCCCTGTGGATTTCACACTGTGCATATTACACTCTGTCCCTGTGGATTTCACACTGTGTATATTACACTCTGTCCCTGTGGATTTCACACTGTGTGTATCACACTCTGTCCCTGTGGATTTCACACTGTCTATATCACACTCTGTCCCTGTGGATTTCACACTGTGTATATTACACTCTGTCCCTCTGGATTTCACACTGTGTATATTACACTCTGTCCCTGTGGATTTCACACTGTGTTATTACACTCTGTCCCTGTGGATTTCACACTGTGTATATCACACTCTGTCCCTGTGGATTTCACAATGTGTATATTACACTCTGTCCCTGTGGATTTCACACTGTGTTATTACACTCTGTCCCTGTGGATTTCACACTGTGTATATTACACTCTGTCCCTGTGGATTTCACACTGTGTTATTACACTCTGTCCCTGTGGATTTCACACTGTGTTATTACACTCTGTCCCTGTGGATTTCACACTGTGTTATTACACTCTGTCCCTGTGGATTTCACACTGTGTATATTACACTCTGTCCCTGTGGATTTCACACTGTGTATATTACACTCTGTCCCTGTGGATTTCACACTGTGTGTATATTACACTCTGTCCCTGTGGATTTCACACTGTGTTATTACACTCTGTCCCTGTGGATTTCACACTGTGTTATTACACTCTGTCCCTGTGGATTTCACACTGTGTTATTGCACTCTGTCCCTGTGGATTTCACACTGTGTATATTACACTCTGTCCCTGTGGATTTCACACTGTGTTATTACACTCTGTCCCTGTGGATTTCACACTGTGTTATTACACTCTGTCCCTGTGGATTTCACACTGTGTTATTACACTCTGTCCCTGTGGATTTCACACTGTGTATATTACACTCTGTCCCTGTGGATTTCACACTGTGTATATTACACTCTGTCCCTGTGGATTTCACACTGTGTATATTACACTCTGTCCCTGTGGATTTCACACTGTGTTATTACACTCTGTCCCTGTGGATTTCACACTGTGTTATTACACTCTGTCCCTGTGGATTTCACACTGTGTTATTACACTCTGTCCCTGTGGATTTCACACTGTGTATATTACACTCTGTCCCTGTGGATTTCACACTGTGTATATTACACTCTGTCCCTGTGGATTTCACACTGTATGCATATTATACTCTGTCCCTGTGGATTTCACACTGTGTTATTGCATTCTGTCCCTGTGGATTTCACACTGTGTATATTACACTCTGTCCCTGTGGATTTCACACTGTGTTATTACACTCTGTCCCTGTGGATTTCACACTGTGTATATTACACTCTGTCCCTGTGGATTTCACACTGTGTATATTACACTCTGTCCCTGTGGATTTCACACTGTGTATATTACACTCTGTCCCTGTGGATTTCACACTGTGTATATTACACTCTGTCCCTGTGGATTTCACACTGTGTTATTACACTCTGTCCCTGTGGATTTCACACTGTGTATATTACACTCTGTCCCTGTGGATTTCACACTGTGTATATTACACTCTGTCCCTGTGGATTTCACACTGTGTATATTACACTCTGTCCCTGTGGATTTCACACTGTGTATATTACACTCTGTCCATGTGGATTTCACACTGTGTTATTACACTCTGTCCCTGTGGATTTCACACTGTGTATATTACACTCTGTCCCTGTGGATTTCACACTGTGTTATTACACTCTGTCCCTGTGGATTTCACACTGTGTTATTACACTCTGTCCCTGTGGATTTCACACTGTGTATATCACACTCTGTCCCTGTGGATTTCACACTGTCTATATTACACTCTGTCCCTGTGGATTTCACACTGTGTATATTGCACTCTGTCCCTGTGGATTTCACACTGTGTATATTACACTCTGTCCCTGTGGATTTCACACTGTGTATATTACACTCTGTCCCTGCGGATTTCACACTGTGTATATTACACTCTGTCCCTGTGGATTTCACACTGTGTATATTACACTCTGTCCCTGTGGATTTCACACTGTGTATATTACACTCTGTCCCTGTGGATTTCACACTGCATGTATATTATACTCTGTCCCTGTGGATTTCACACTGTGTTATTGCACTCTGTCCCTGTGGATTTCACACTGTGTATATTACACTCTGTCCCTGTGGATTTCACACTGTGTTATTACACTCTGTCCCTGTGGATTTCACACTGTGTTATTACACTCTGTCCCTGTGGATTTCACACTGTGTATATTATACTCTGTCCCTGTGGATTTCACACTGTGTATATTACACTCTGTCCCTGTGGATTTCACACTGTGTATATTACACTCTGTCCCTGTGGATTTCACACTGTGTTATTACACTCTGTCCCTGTGGATTTCACACTGTGTATATTACACTCTGTCCCTGTGGATTTCACACTGTGTATATTACACTCTGTCCCTGTGGATTTCACACTGTGTATATTACACTCTGTCCCTGTGGATTTCACACTGTGTATATTACACTCTGTCCCTGTGGATTTCACACTGTGTTATTACACTCTGTCCCTGTGGATTTCACACTGTGTATATTACACTCTGTCCCTGTGGATTTCACACTGTGTTATTACACTCTGTCCCTGTGGATTTCACACTGTGTTATTACACTCTGTCCCTGTGGATTTCACACTGTGTATATCACACTCTGTCCCTGTGGATTTCACACTGTCTATATTACACTCTGTCCCTGTGGATTTCACACTGTGTATATTACACTCTGTCCCTGTGGATTTCACACTGTGTATATTACACTCTGTCCCTGTGGATTTCACACTGTGTATATTACACTCTGTCCCTGCGGATTTCACACTGTGTATATTACACTCTGTCCCTGTGGATTTCACACTGTGTATATTACACTCTGTCCCTGTGGATTTCACAAAGTGTATATTACACTCTGTCCCTGTGGATTTCACACTGTGTATATTGCACTCTGTCCCTGTGGATTTCACACTGTGTATATTACACTCTGTCCCTGTGGATGTCACACTGTGTTATTACACTCTGTCCCTGTGGATTTCACACTGTGTTATTACACTCTGTCCCTGTGGATTTCACACTGTGAATATTACACTCTGTCCCTGTGGATTTCACACTGTGTATATTACACTCTGTCCCTGTGGATTTCACACTGTGTATATCACACTCTGTCCCTGTGGATTTCACACTGTGTATATTGCACTCTGTCCCTGTGGATTTCACACTGTGTTATTACACTCTGTCCCTGTGGATTTCACACTGTGTATATTACACTCTGTCCCTGTGGATTTCACACTGTGTTATTGCACTCTGTCCCTGTGGATTTCACACTGTGTTATTACACTCTGTCCCTGTGGATTTCACACTGTGCATATTACACTCTGTCCCTGTGGATTTCACACTGTGTATATTACACTCTGTCCCTGTGGATTTCACACTGTGTATATCACACTCTGTCCCTGTGGATTTCACACTGTCTATATTACACTCTGTCCCTGTGGATTTCACACTGTGTATATTACACTCTGTCCCTGTGGATTTCACACTGTGTGTATATTACACTCTGTACCTGTGGATTTCACACTGTGTATATTACACTCTGTCCCTGTGGATTTCACACTGTGTGTATATTACACTCTGTACCTGTGGATTTCACACTGTCTATATTACACTCTGTCCCTGTGGATTTCACACTGTGTATATTACACTCTGTCCCTGTGGATTTCACACTGTGTGTATATTACACTCTGTACCTGTGGATTTCACACTGTGTATATTACACTCTGTCCCTGTGGATTTCACACTGTGTATATTACACTCTGTCCCTGTGGATTTCACACTGTGTATATTACACTCTGTCCCTGTGGATTTCACACTGTGTTATTACACTCTGTCCCTGTGGATTTCACACTGTGTTATTACACTCTGTCCCTGTGGATTTCACACTGTGTATATTACACTCTGTCCCTGTGAATTTCACACTGTGTATATTACACTCTGTCCCTGTGGATTTCACACTGTGTATATTACACTCTGTCCCTGTGGATTTCACACTGTGTTATTACACTCTGTCCCTGTGGATTTCACACTGTGTTATTACACTCTGTCCCTGTGGATTTCACACTGTGTTATTACACTCTGTCCCTGTGGATTTCACACTGTGTTATTACACTCTGTCCCTGTGGATTTCACACTGTGTTATTACACTCTGTCCCTGTGGATTTCACACTGTGTTATTACACTCTGTCCCTGTGGATTTCACACTGTGTTATTACACTCTGTCCCTGTGGATTTCACACTGTGTTATTACACTCTGTCCCTGTGGATTTCACACTGTGTTATTACACTCTGTCCCTGTGGATTTCACACTGTGTTATTACACTCTGTCCCTGTGGATTTCACACTGTGCATATTACACTTTGTCCCTGTGGATTTCACACTGTGTATATTACACTCTGTCCCTGTGGATTTCACACTGTGTATATTGCACTCTGTCCCTGTGGATTTCACACTGTGTTATTACACTCTGTCCCTGTGGATTTCACACTGTGTTATTACACTCTGTCCCTGTGGATTTCACACTGTGCATATTACACTCTGTCCCTGTGGATTTCACACTGTGTTATTACCCTCTGTCCCTGTGGATTTCACACTGTGTTATTACACTCTGTCCCTGTGGATTTCACACTGTGTATATTACACTCTGTCCCTGTGGATTTCACACTGTGTTATTACACTCTGTCCCTGTGGATTTCACACTGTGTATATTACACTCTGTCCCTGTGGATTTCACACTGTGTTATTACACTCTGTCCCTGTGGATTTCACTCTGTGTATATTACACTCTGTCCCTGTGGATTTCACACTGTGTATATTACACTCTGTCCCTGTGGATTTCACACTGTGTTATTACACTCTGTCCCTGTGGATTTCACACTGTGTTATTACACTCTGTCCCTGTGGATTTCACACTGTGTTATTACACTCTGTCCCTGTGGATTTCACACTGTGTATATTTCACTCTGTCCCTGTGGATTTCACACTGTGTTATTACACTCTGTCCCTGTGGATTTCACACTGTGTATATTACACTCTGTCCCTGTGGATTTCACACTGTGTTATTACACTCTGTCCCTGTGGATTTCACACTGTGTATATTACACTCTGTCCCTGTGGATTTCACACTGTGTATATTACACTCTGTCCCTGTGGATTTCACACTGTGTATATTACACTCTGTCCCTGTGGATTTCACACTGTGTTATTACACTCTGTCCCTGTGGATTTCACACTGTGTATATTACACTCTGTCCCTGTGGATTTCACACTGTGTATATTACACTCTGTCCCTGTGGATTTCACACTGTGTATATTACACTCTGTCCCTGTGGATTTCACACTGTGTATATTACACTCTGTCCCTGTGGATTTCACACTGTGTTATTACACTCTGTCCCTGTGGATTTCACACTGTGTATATTACACTCTGTCCCTGTGGATTTCACACTGTGTATATTACACTCTGTCCCTGTGGATTTCACACTGTGTATATTACACTCTGTCCCTGTGGATTTCACACTGTGTTATTACACTCTGTCCCTGTGGATTTCACACTGTGTATATTACACTCTGTCCCTGTGGATTTCACACTGTGTTATTACACTCTGTCCCTGTGGATTTCACACTGTGTATATTACACTCTGTCCCTGTGGATTTCACACTGTGTATATTACACTCTGTCCCTGTGGATTTCACACTGTGTATATTACACTCTGTCCCTGTGGATTTCACACTGTGTTATTACACTCTGTCCCTGTGGATTTCACACTGTGTATATTACACTCTGTCCCTGTGGATTTCACACTGTGTATATTACACTCTGTCCCTGTGGATTTCACACTGTGTATATTACACTCTGTCCCTGTGGATTTCACACTGTGTTATTACACTCTGTCCCTGTGGATTTCACACTGTGTATATTACACTCTGTCCCTGTGGATTTCACACTGTGTATATTACACTCTGTCCCTGTGGATTTCACACTGTGTATATTACACTCTGTCCCTGTGGATTTCACACTGTGTTATTACACTCTGTCCCTGTGGATTTCACACTGTGTATATTACACTCTGTCCCTGTGGATTTCACACTGTGTTATTGCACTCTGTCCCTGTGGATTTCACACTGTGTATATTACACTCTGTCCCTGTGGATTTCACACTGTGTTATTACACTCTGTCCCTGTGGATTTCACACTGTGTATATGACACTCTGCCCCTGTGGATATTACACTGTGTTATTACACTCTGTCCCTGTGGATTTCACACTGTGTATATTACACTCTGTCCCTGTGGATTTCACACTGTGTATATTACACTCTGTCCCTGTGGATTTCACACTGTGTTATTACACTCTGTCCCTGTGGATTTCACACTGTGTTGTTACACTCTGTCCCTGTGGATTTCACACTCTGTATATTATACTCTGTCCCTGTGGATTTCACACTGTGTATATTACACTCTGTCCCTGTGGATTTCACACTCTGTATATTATACTCTGTCCCTGTGGATTTCACACTCTGTATATTACACTCTGTCCCTGTGGATTTCACACTGTGTGTATATTATACTCTGTCCCTGTGGATTTCACACTGTGTATATTATACTCTGTCCCTGTGGATTTCACACTCTGTATATTACACTCTGTCCCTGTGGATTTCACACTGTGTATATTACACTCTGTCCCTGTGGATTTCACACTGTGTATATTATACTCTGTCCCTGTGGATTTCACACTCTGTATATTATACTCTGTCCCTGTGGATTTCACACTCTGTATATTACACTCTGTCCCTGTGGATTTCACACTGTGTGTATATTATACTCTGTCCCTGTGGATTTCACACTGTGTATATTACACTCTGTCCCTGTGGATTTCACACTCTGTATATTATACTCTGTCCCTGTGGATTTCACACTTTGTATATTACACTCTGTCCCTGTGGATTTCACACTCTGTATATTATACTCTGTCCCTGTGGATTTCACACTGTGTTATTACACTCTGTCCCTGTGGATTTCACACTGTGTATATTACACTCTGTCCCTGTGGATTTCACACTGTGTTATTACACTCTGTCCCTGTGGATTTCACACTCTGTATATTACACTCTGTCCCTGTGGATTTCACACTGTGTTATTACACTCTGTCCCTGTGGATTTCACACTGTGTTATTACACTCTGTCCCTGTGGATTTCACACTGTGTATATTACACTCTGTCCCTGTGGATTTCACACTGTGTTATTACACTCTGTCCCTGTGGATTTCACACTGTGTTATTACACTCTGTCCCTGTGGATTTCACACTGTGTTATTACACTCTGTCCCTGTGGATTTCACACTGTGTATATTTCACTCTGTCCCTGTGGATTTCACACTGTGTTATTACACTCTGTCCCTGTGGATTTCACACTGTGTATATTACACTCTGTCCCTGTGGATTTCACACTGTGTTATTACACTCTGTCCCTGTGGATTTCACACTGTGTATATTACACTCTGTCCCTGTGGATTTCACACTGTGTATATTACACTCTGTCCCTGTGGATTTCACACTGTGTATATTACACTCTGTCCCTGTGGATTTCACACTGTGTTATTACACTCTGTCCCTGTGGATTTCACACTGTGTATATTACACTCTGTCCCTGTGGATTTCACACTGTGTATATTACACTCTGTCCCTGTGGATTTCACACTGTGTATATTACACTCTGTCCCTGTGGATTTCACACTGTGTTATTACACTCTGTCCCTGTGGATTTCACACTGTGTATATTACACTCTGTCCCTGTGGATTTCGCACTCTGTATATTACACTCTGTCCCTGTGGATTTCACACTGTGTATATTACACTCTGTCCCTGTGGATTTCACACTGTGTTATTACACTCTGTCCCTGTGGATTTCACACTGTGTTATTACACTCTGTCCCTGTGGATTTCACACTGTGTTATTACACTCTGTCCCTGTGGATTTCACACTGTGTTATTACACTCTGTCCCTGTGGATTTCACACTGTGTATATTACACTCTGTCCCTGTGGATTTAACACTGTGTTATTACACTCTGTCCCTGTGGATTTCACACTGTGTTATTACACTCTGTCCCTGTGGATTTCACACTGTGTTATTACACTCTGTCCCTGTGGATTTCACACTGTGTTATTGCACTCTGTCCCTGTGGATTTCACACTGTGTTATTACACTCTGTCCCTGTGGATTTCACACTGTGTATATTACACTCTGTCCCTGTGGATTTCACACTGTGTTATTACACTCTGTCCCTGTGGATTTCACACTGTGTATATTACACTCTGTCCCTGTGGATTTCACACTGTGTATATTACACTCTGTCCCTGTGGATTTCACACTGTGTTATTACACTCTGTCCCTGTGGATTTCACACTCTGTATATTACACTCTGTCCCTGTGGATTTCACACTGTGTTATTGCACTCTGTCCCTGTGGATTTCACACTGTGTTATTACACTCTGTCCCTGTGGATTTCACACTGTGTTATTACACTCTGTCCCTGTGGATTTCACACTGTGTATATTACACTCTGTCCCTGTGGATTTCACACTGTGTTATTGCACTCTGTCCCTTACCTTGTTATGATAATATTTGTGCTCGTATTCCTCGATCGGTTTCCCGTCCAGCAGGATCTGCCCTGACTGAGGTTCATAAAACCGCTCCAGGAGACTGACGCAGGTGGTCTTCCCCCCTCCAGAGGGGCCCACCAGGGCAGTGATCTCCCCACCCTTCAGCTCAAAGGACACATTCTGAAAACAAATAGTATCAGATGTTGTTACAAGTTTTGGGTTTGCCTTAAACAGTCTCCTCAGGTCACTCCTGTAAGCGGAAGATAGGAATAGGAGGAGGCCATTCAGCCCCTCGAGCCCGGTCTGCCATTCAATTAGTTCATGGCTGATCTATATCTTAACTCCATTACAAAGAATTTACAGCACAGAAATAGGCCATTTGGTGCAACAGGTCCATGCTGGTGTTTATGCTCCACACGAGCCTCCTCCCTCCCTACTTCATCTCACCCTATCAGCATATCCTTCTGTTCCTTTCTCCCTCATGTGTTTATCCAGCTTCCCCTTAAATGCATCTGTGCTGGTAACTCCATCTCCCGCCTTGGTTCTGTAACCCTTAATACCAGTGTCTAACAAAAATCCATCAATCTCAGTTTTGAAAGCTCCAATGAACCCCCAGAATGCTCAGCCTTTTGGGGGAGTGAGTTCCAGATTCCCACCACCCTTTGTGTGAAGAAATGCTTCCTGGTTTCACCCCTGAACGGCCTGGCTCGAATTTGAAGATTCCGTCCTCTTGTTCTTGTCTCCCCGACTGGACGAAGTCGTTTCTCCGTATCTACCCTATCAAATCCTTTTAACATTTTAAACACCTCGATCAGATCACCCCTCAATCTTCTAAACTCGAGGGAATACAAGCCTAGTCTGCACAACCTGTCCTCGTAATTTAACCCTTTTAGCCCCGGGATCATTCTGGTGAATCTGGGCTGCACCCCCTCCAAGGCCAATCTATCCTTCCTGAGGTGCGGTGCCCAGAACTGAACACAGTCTCCAGATGTGGTCTGACCAGAGCTCTGCACAGCTGGAACATAACTTCCTCCCCTTTGTATTCCAGTCCCCGAGATAAAGGCCAACGTTCCATTAGCCTTTCCCAATCCTTTTTGTATCTCTCCACTGGCTTTTAATGATTTCTGTGCTTGGACTCCCAAATCTCTCTGCTCACCCACAGTTCCGAGCTTCTCGCCATTTAGAAAATACTCTGATCTATCTCGATGGTGAGCCACAACATTTCACAAACTGGCTTGTCTGGTTTTAACACACAACCTCAATGCCTGCAGCCCAGGGATTTGTTTTTTTTTAAGGCCATGTGAGTTTACTTTTTTTTCCCACAACACTTCGACATAACTCAATCACAAATCCTCTCCGTGACCAAAACAAAGGATGAAAAATCCTGCGAGGTGACAGAAGTGTTGACTCTAATTCTACCTGTATTTAGCCTCTGACCCTGCTGGTGTCAGGGGTCACTCCGCAATGATTGGTGCAGAGCCTGCCAGTGTCAGGGGTCACTCTGCAATGATTGGTGCAGAGCCTGCTGGTGTCAGGGGTCACTCTGCAATGATTGGTGCAGAGCCTGCCGGTGTCAGGGGTCACTCGGCAATGATTGGTGCAGAGCCTGCCGGTGTCAGGGGTCACTCGGCAATGACACGATGGGCCGAAGGGCCTCTATCCGTGCTGTATGACTCTATGACTCTATGATTGGTGCAGAGCCTGACAGTGTCAGGGGTCACTTGGCAATGATTGGTGCAGAGCCTGCCAGTGTCAGGGGGTCACTCTGCAATGATTGGTGCAGAGCCTGCCAGTGTCAGGGGTCACTCGGCAATGATTGGTGCAGAGCCTGCCAGTGTCAGGGGTCACTCCGCAATGATTGGTGCAGACTGTTGCTTCCTTTCACCAACATATGATGTCCCTGCAGAATGAGATGACGCTGAAGATCGACCGTACCTTCAAGACCAGGGCTTCTGGTCGCTTGGGGTAAGCAAAGGTCACGTTCTTGAACTCGACGTGAGCCTTTAGTCTTTTTGGGCAGAGGGTCCCCACAGTGGGCAGGGCAGGTTTACGATCCATGTACTCGAAGACTTTCTCTGAGGCCCCCACAGCTTTCTTCACACTGGGGTAGACAGACAGTAAGACCTGCCATAGGACACAGAGGGAAACAGCTTCAGCACAATTCGCACTGCTGCAGGCACGGTAACAAGTTAGAAACTTTACTAGAACATCCCTTCAGTTAAATTCAGTCTGACTCCCGAACAATCCCCCCAAACCCCCCAACAATCCCCCCCGAACCACCGAACAATCCCCCCGAACCCCCGAACAATCCCCCCGAACCCCCAAACAATCCCCCCCGAACCCACGAACAATCCCCCCGAACCCCCAAACAATCCCCCCCGAACCATCCCCCCGAACCCCCAAACAATCCCCCCGAACCCCCGAACAATCCCCCCGAACCCCCAAACAATCCCCCCCGAACAATCCCCCCGAACCATCACCCGAACCATCCCCCCCGAACCCCCGAACAATCACCCCCGAACCCCCGAACAATCCCCCCCGAACCCCCGAACAATCCCCCCGAACCCCCGAACAATCCCCCCGAACAATCACCCCGAACCCCCGAACAATCACCCCCGAACAATCCCCCCGAACCCCCGAACAATCCCCCCCGAACCCCCGAACAATCCCCCCTGAACAATCCCCCCCGAACCCCCGAACAATCCCCCCCGAACCATCCCCCCCGAAAAAAGAGTAACTAGGGAGAGAGTAAAAGAGTAACTAGGGAGAGAGTAGGGCCTCTTAAGGATCAACAAGGTCATCTATGTGCGGAACCACAAGAGATGGGTGAGATCCTGAATGAATATTTCACATCGGTATTTACGGTTGAGAAAGGCATGGATGTTAGGGAACTTGGGGAAATAAACAGTGATGTCTTGAGGAGTGTACATATTACAGAGAGGGAGGTGCTGGAAGTCTTGACGCGCATCAAGGTAGATAAATCTCCGCGACCTGATGAAATCTATCCCAGGACGTTATGGGAGGTTAGGGAGGAAATTGCGGGTCCCCTAGCAGAGATATTTGAATCATCGACAGCTACAGGTGAGGTGCCTGAAGATTGGAGGGCAGCAAATGTTGTGCCTTTGTTTAAGAAGGGCGGCAGGGAAAAGCCTGGGAACGACAGACCGGTGAGCCTGACATCTGTAGTGGGTAAGTTGTTAGAGGGTATTCTGAGGGACAGAATCTACAGGCATTTGGAGAGGCAGGGACTAATTAGGAACAGTCAGCATGGTTTTGTGAGAGGAAAATCATGTCTCACGAATTTGATTGAATTTTTTGAAGGGGTAACCAAGAAGATAGATGAGGGCTGTGCAGTAGACGTGGTCTACATGGACTTTAGCAAAGCCTTTGACAAGGTACCGCATGGTAGGTTGTTACATAAGGTTAAATCTCACGGGATCCAAGGTGAGGTAGCCAATTGGATACAAAATTGGCTTGACGACAGAAGACAGAGGGTGGTTGTAGAGGGTTGTTTTTCAAACTGGAGGCCTGTGTCCAGCGGTGTGCCTCAGGGATCGGTGCTGGGTCCGCTGTTATTTGTTATTTATATTAATGATTTGGATGAGAATTTAGGAGGCATGGTTAGTAAGTTTGCAGATGACACCAAGATTGGTGGCATTGTGGACAGTGAAGAAGGTTATCTAAGATTGCAACGGGATCTTGATAAATTGGGCCAGTGGGTCGATGAATGGCAGATGGAGTTTAATTTAGATGAATGTGAGGTGATGCATTTTGGTAGATCGAATCGGGCCAGGACCTACTCCGTTAATGGTAGGGCGTTGGGGAGAGTTATAGAACAAAGAGATCTGGGAGTACAGGTTCATAGCTCCTTGAAAGTGGAGTCACAGGTGGATAGGGTGGTGAAGAAGGCATTCGGCATGCTTGGTTTCATTGGTCATAACATTGAATACAGGAGTTGGGATGTCTTGTTGCAGTTGTACAGGACATTAGTAAGGCCCACACTTGGAATACTGTGTACAGTTCTGGTCACCCTATTATAGAAAGGATATTATTAAACTAGAAAGAGTGCAGAAAAGATTTACTAGGATGCTGCCGGGACTTGATGGTTTGACTTATAGGGAGAGGTTAGACAGATTGGGACTTTTTTCCCTGGAGAGTAGGAGGTTGAGGGGTGATCTTATAGAAGTCTATAAAATAATGAGGGGCATAGATAAGGTCGATAGTCAAAATCTTTTCCCAAAGGTAGGGGAGTCTATAACGAGGGGGCACAGATTTAAGGTGAGAGGGGAGAGATACAAAAGGATCCAGAGGGGCAATTTTTTCACTCAAAGGGTGGTGAGTGTCTGGAACGAGCTGCCAGAGGCAGTAGTAGAGGCGGGTACAATTTTGTCTTTTAAAAAGCATTTGGACAGTTACATGGGTAAGATGGGTATAGAGGGATATGGGCCAAATGCAGGCAATTGGGACTAGCTTAGTGGTATAAACTGGGCGACATGGACATGTTGGGCCGAAGGGCCTGTTTCCATGTTGTAAACTTCTATGATTCTATGATTCAAAAACCCCCGAACAATCCCCCCCGAATCCTCTCCCCCTCCCCCCTCCACCGAACCCTCTCCCCCTCCCCCCCCCACCGAACCCTCTCCCCCTCCCCCCCCCCACCGAACCCTCTCCCCCTCCCCCCCCACCGAACCCTCTCCCCCTCCCCCCCCACCGAACCCTCTCCCCCTCCCCCTCCACCGAACCCTCTCCCCCTCCCCCCCCACCGAACCCTCTCCCCCTCCCCCCCCCACCGAACCTCTCCCCCTCCCCCCCCACCGAACCCTCTCCCCCTCATCGAACCCTCTCCCCCTCCCCCCCCCACCGAACCCTCTCCCCCTCCCCCCCCACCGAACCCTCTCCCCCTCCCCCCCCACCGAACCCTCTCCCCCTCCCCCCCCACCGAACCTCTCCCCCCTCCCCCCCCACCGAACACTCTCCCCCTCCCCCCCCACTGAACACTCTCCCCCTCCCCCCCCCACTGAACACTCTCCCCCTCCCCCCCCCACCGAACCCTCTCCCTCTCCCCCACCCCCACCAAACCCTCTTCCCTCACCCGCTCGAACCCTCTCTTTCCCCTGTTCACCCCCTCCCTCACTCACCTCGATGGCCGTCGTGAACTGCAGCTCGTAGAGGATGAAGGAGACCAGGTCCCCACTCGTCACCTTCCCAGATGTCACCAGGTGACCCCCATAGTACAGGAGACTGACCTTCAGCACCAGGCCCGAGAGCTGGGGCAGGAGGAGAGAGAGAGTGAGGGGGACAGATTAAAGAGTTACCCCAGATGGAGGAGGGGGGGGGTGGGGAGAGATGGGGACGAGGAGGAGGAGGTGGGGGGTGGGCGTTGCTGTGACTGTCTGCACCGATGTCTTCAATATCACAAACACATCAGACCCACCAGCAGAAAGAAGTGGGGCTGGTTACCGCCATCAACTCTCCCATCCCCCACATTCAACCCCCCGCGCTCCGCCCCCGCGCCCCGCCCCCCGCGCTCCACCCCCGCGCTCCGCCCCAGCGCCCCGCCCCCCGCGCCCCACCCCCCGCGCCCCGCCCCCGCGCCCCACCCCCGCGCCCCGCCCCACCCCACACTAGTACAATTGAAGTCAATGGAATCAGGGGGAAATCTCTCCAGTGGTTGGAGTCATACCAGGCACAAAGGAAGATGGTAGTGGTTGTTGGAGGCCAATCATCTCAGTCCCAGGACATTGCTGCAGGAGTTCCTCAGGGCAGTGTCCTCGGCCCAACCATCTTCAGCTGCTTCATCAATGAACTTCCCTCCATCATAAGATCAGAAATGGGGATGTTTGCTGATGATTGCACAGTGTTCAGTTCCATTCGCAACCCCTCAGATAATGAAGCAGTCCGAGCCCGCATGCAGCAAGACCTGGACAACATCCAGGCTTGGGCTGATAAGTGGCAAGTAACATTCGCGCCAGACAAGTGCCAGGCAATGACCATCTCCAACAAGACAGAGTCCAACCACCTCCCCTTGACATTCAACGGCATTACCATCACCAAATCCTCCACCATCAACATCCTGGTGGTCACCATTGACCAGAAACTTAACTGGACCAGCCATATAAATACTGTGGCTACAAGAGCAGGTCAGAGGCTGGATATTCTGCGGCAAGTGACTCACCTCCTGACTCCTCAAAGCCTTTCCACCATCTACAAAGCACAAGTCAGGAGTGTGATGGAATTCTCTCCACTTGCCTGGATGAGTGCAGCTCCAACAACACTCAAGAAGCTCGACACCATCCAGGACAAAGCAGCCCGCTTGATTGGCACCCCATCCACCACCCTAAACATTCACTCCCTTCACCACCGGCGCACTGTGGCTGCAGTGTGTACCATCCACAGGATGCACTGCAGCAACTCATAGAATCATAGAATCATAGAATCATAGAAGTTACAACATGGAAACAGGCCCTTCGGCCCAACATGTCCATGTCGCCCAGTTTATACCACTAAGCTAGTCCCAATTGCCTGCACTTGGCCCATATCCCTCTATACCCATCTTACCCATGTAACTGTCCAAATGCTTTTTAAAAGACAAAATTGGACCCGCCTCTACTACTGCCTCTGGCAGCTCGTTCCAGACACTCACCGCCCTTTGAGTGAAAAAATTGCCCCTCTGGACCCTTTTGTATCTCTCCCCTCTCACCTTAAATCTATGCCCCCTCGTTATAGACTCCCCTACCTTTGGGAAAAGATTTTGACTATCGACCTTATCTATGCCCCTCATTATTTTATAGACTTCTATAAGATCACCCCTTAACCTCCTACTCTCCAGGGAAAAAAGTCCCAGTCTGTCTAACCTCTCCCTGTAAGTCAAACCATCAAGTCCCGGTAGCATCCTAGTAAATCTTTTCTGCACTCTTTCTAGTTTAATAATATCCTTTCTATAATAGGGTGACCAGAACTGTATACAGTATTCCAAGTGTGGCCTCACCAATGCCCTGTACAACTTCAACAAGACATCCCAACTCCTGCATTCAATGTTCTGACCAATGAAACCAAGCATGCCGAATGCCTTCTTCACCACCCTATCCACCTGTGACTCCACTTTCAAGGAGCTATGAATCTGTACTCCTAGATCTCTTTGTTCTATAACTCTCCCCAACGCCCTACCATTAACGGAGTAGGTCCTGGCCCGATTCGATCTACCAAAATGCATCACCTCACATTTATCTAAATTAAACTCCATCTGCCATTCATCGGCCCACTGGCCCAATTGATCAAGATCCCGTTGCAATCCCAGATAACCTTCTTCACTGTCCACAATGCCACCAATCTTGGTGTCATCTGCAAACTTACTAACCATGCCTCCTAAATTCTCATCCAAATCATTAATATAAACAACAAATAACAGCGGACCCAGCACCGATGCCTGAGGCACACCGCTGGACACAGGCATCCAGTTTGAAAAACAACTCGACAAGGCTTCTTCGACAGCACCTCCCAAACCCGCGACCTCTACCACCTAGAAGGACAAGAGCAGCAGGCACATGGGAACAACACCACCTGCACGTTCCCCTCCAAGTCACACACCATCCCGACTTGGAAATATATCGCCGTTCCTTCATCGTCGCTGGGTCAAAATCCTGGAACTCCCTTCCGAACAGCACTGTGGGAGAACCTTCACCACACGGACTGCAGCGGTTCAAGAAGGCGGCTCACCACCACCTTCTCGAGGGCAATTAGGGATGGGCAATAAATGCCGGCCTCGCCAGCGACGCCCACATCCCATGGACGAATAAAAATAAACTCCGCCCCGCCCCAGCTCTGCTCTCCGCCCCCGGCCTCATCCCGCCCCCTCACGCCACACTCCGCCCACCGCGCCCCCCACCAGCTCTGCTCCCCACACCGCATCTCGCCTCACTCGGCCGCTCCCCACACCGCCTCCCACCCCAAGACCCCACCCCTCGCCCCACACCCCGGGGAGCCTCACTTATCACCACTTACACTGTTAGTCCACATGAAGCCAGCGTAGGCCGCAGCCTCCTTCTTGTTGAGCCGGTAAGTGTCCTGTAATCGCTCACTGTAGCGTCGAGACTCCCCCTCCTCATTGGCAAAACTCCGCACAGTCTTCATGGACGAGAAGGTCTCCACTGCCACATCATTTGCCTTCGCCAGAGAATCCTGGACTTCGACAGCCAGCTCCTGTCACACAGGGAGACCCGGGTCAGGAACCAGGCTAAAGGACATCAGAGACCACACCTCACACAGGGAGACAAGGGTCAGGAACCAGGCTAAAGGACATCAGAGAGTTCACCTCACACAGGGAGACCCGGGTCAGGAACCAGGCTAAAGGACATCAGAGACTGCACCTCACACAGGGAGACCCGGGTCAGGAACCAGGCTAAAGGACATCAGAGAGTTCACCTCACACAGGGAGACCCGGGACAGGAACCAGGCTAAAGGACATCAGAGAGTTCACCTCACACAGGGAGACAAGGGTCAGGAACCAGGCTAAAGGACATCAGAGAGTTCACCTCACACAGGGAGACAAGGGTCAGGAACCAGGCTAAAGGACATCAGAGAGTTCACCTCACACAGGGAGACCCGGGTCAGGAACCAGGCTAAAGGACATCAGAGACTACACCTCACACAGGGAGACCCGGGTCAGGAACCAGGCTAAAGGACATCAGAGAGTTCACCTCACACAGGGAGACCCAGGACAGGAACCGGGCTAAAGGACATCAGAGAGTTCACCTCACACAGGGAGACCCGGGACAGGAACCAGGCTAAAGGACATCAGAGAGTTCACCTCACACAGGGAGACCCGGGTCAGGAACCGGGCTAAAGGACATCAGAGACTGCACCTCACACAGGGAGACCCGGGTCAGGAACCAGGCTAAAGGACATCAGACACTACACCTCACACAGGGAGACCCGGGACAGGAACCAGGCTAAAGGACATCAGAGACTACACCTCACACAGGGAGACCCGGGTCAGGAACCAGGCTAAAGGACATCAGAGACTACACCGCACACAGGGAGACCCGGGTCAGGAACCAGGCTAAAGGACATCAGAGAGTTCACCTCACACAGGGAGACCCGGGTCAGGAACCAGGCTAAAGGACATCAGAGACTACAACTCACACAGGGAGACCCGGGTCAGGAACCAGGCTAAAGGACATCAGACAGTACACCGCACACAGGGAGACCCGGGTCAGGAACCAGGCTAAAGGACATCAGAGAGTTCACCTCACACAGGGAGACCCGGGTCAGGAACCAGGCTAAAGGACATCAGAGACAACACCTCACACAGGGAGACCCGGGTCAGGAACCAGGCTAAAGGACATCAGAGACTACAACTCACACAGGGAGACCCGGGTCAGGAACCAGGCTAAAGGACATCAGAGACTACAACTCACACAGGGAGACCCGGGTCAGGAACCAGGCGAAAGGACATCAGAGACTGCACCTCACACAGGGAGACCCGGGTCAGGAACCAGGCTAAAGGACATCAGAGACGACACCTCACACAGGGAGACACGGGTCAGGAACCAGGCTAAAGGACATCAGAGACTACAACTCACACAGGGAGACCCGGGTCAGGAACCAGGCTAAAGGACATCAGAGAGTTCACCTCACACAGGGAGACCCGGGTCAGGAACCAGGCTAAAGGACATCAGAGACGACACCTCACACAGGGAGACACGGGTCAGGAACCAGGCTAAAGGACATCAGAGACAACACCTCACACAGGGAGACCCGGGACAGGAACCGGGCTAAAGGACATCAGACACTACACCGCACACAGGGAGACCCGGGACAGGAACCAGGCTAAAGGACATCAGGCACTACACCGCACACAGGGAGACCCGGGACAGGAACCAGGCTAAAGGACATCAGAGACTACACCTCACACAGGGAGACACGGGTCAGGAACCAGGCTAAAGGACATCAGGCACTACACTGCACACAGGGAGACCCGGGACAGGAACCAGGCTAAAGGACATCAGGCACTACACCGCACACAGGGAGACACGGGTCAGGAACCAGGCTAAAGGACATCAGAGACTGCACCTCACACAGGGAGACCCGGGTCAGGAACCAGGCTAAAGGACATCAGAGACTACACCTCACACAGGGAGACCCGGGACAGGAACCAGGCTAAAGGACATCAGACACTACACCTCACACAGGGAGACGGTCAGGAACTGGGCTAAAGGACATCAGAGACTGCACCTCACACAGGGAGACCCGGGTCAGGAACCAGGCTAAAGGACATCAGAGACTACACCTCACACAGGGAGACCCGGGACAGGAACCGGGCTAAAGGACATCAGACACTACACCTCACACAGGGAGACCCGGGTCAGGAACCAGGCTAAAGGACATCAGGCACTACACCGCACACAGGGAGACCCGGGACAGGAACCAGGCTAAAGGACATCAGAGACGACACCTCACACAGGGAGACCCGGGTCAGGAACCAGGAACAGATATGTAGGCAAATCTCAGAAAATTGTGCAAATAATAGGGTAATAATAGTGGGGGATTTCAACTTCCCCAATATTAACTGGGATACTCAGAGTGTAAAAGGCTTAGAGGGTACAAAATTCTTAACGTGCATCCAGGAGAGCTTTTTGAGCCAGCATGTAGAAAGTCCTACAAGAGAGGGGGAGTTACTGGACCTAATTCTTGGGAATGTGGCCGGCCAAGTGGAAGAAGTGCTAGTAGGTGAGCACTTTGGTGAGTGACCATAATTCGGTGAGATTTAAGGTGGTCATGGAAAAGGACAGGGAGGGGCCGGAAATAAAGGTTCTAAATTGGGGGAAGGCCGATTTTAATAGGATAAGGCAGGATCTGGCCAAAATGGACTGGGATCAGCTGCTTGTAGGAAAATCCGCATCGGAGCAATGGGAGTCTTTCAGAAGGGAGATTGAGACCATACAATGGCAACATGTTCCCGTAAAGGTCAAGGGTGGTTCCAAGAACTCCAGGGAACCTTGGATGTCAGGGGATATACGAGAATGGATTAGGAAAAAAAGGAGGGCTTTTGGCAGATACAAAAGGCTAAAGACGGAGGAAGCCCTAGAGGAGTACAAAAAGTGCAGGGAGATACTTAAAAAAGAAATTAGGAGATCAAGGAGGGGCCATGAAATAACACTGGCGAGCAAAATAAAGGAAAATCCTCAGATGTTTTATAAGTATATTAAGGGTAAGAGGATGACTAGGGAAAAAATAGGGCCCATTAGGGACAAAAATGGCAATCTGTGTGTGGAGCCGGCAGATGTAGGAGGGGTTCTAAATGAATTTTTTGCATCTGTTTTCACTATGGAGAAGGACGATGTAGACATAGAAATACGGCAGGGGGACTGTGATATACTCGAACATATTAACATCGAGCGGGAGGAGGTATTGGCGGTTTTAGCAGGCCTAAAAATGGATAAATCCCCAGGCCCGGACGAAATGTATCCCAGGCTACTGTGTGAGGCAAAGGAGGAGATTGCGGGGGCTCTGACACATATATTCAGAACCTCTCTGGCCACAGGGGATGTGCCAGAGGACTGGAGAACCGCTAATGTAATACCATTATTCAAGAAGGGGAGTAGGGAAAAACCGGGGAACTACAGGCCAGTGAGCCTAACATCAGTGGTAGGAAAATTATTGGAAAAAATTCTGAAGGACAAAATTAGTCTCCACTTGGAGAAGCAAGGAATAATCAGGGATAGTCAACATGGCTTTGTCAAGGTAAGATCATGTCTGACTAATTTGATTGAATTTTTTGAGGGGGTGACTAGGCGTGTGGATGAGGGTAACGCAGTGGATGTGGTATACATGGATTTCAGTAAGGCCTTCGATAAAGTCCCGCACAGGAGACTGGTCAAGAAGGTACGAGCCCATGGAATCCAGGGTGCCTTGGCACTTTGGATACAAAACTGGCTTAGTGGCAGAAGGCAGAGGGTGATGGTCGAAGGTTGTTTTTGTGACTGGAAGCCTGTGGCCAGTGGGGTACCACAGGGATCGGTGCTGGGTCCCTTGCTGTTTGTGGTCTACATTATTGACTTGGATATGAATGTAAAAGGTATGATCAGTAAGTTCGCTGATGATACAAAAATTGGTAGGGTGGTAAATAGCGAGGAGGATAGCCTCAGTCTGCAGGACGATATAGATGGGTTGGTCAGATGGGCGGAACAGTGGCAAATGGAATTTAACCCGGAAAAGTGCGAGGTGATGCACTTTGGAGGGACTAACAAGGCAAGGGAATACACAATGAATGGGAGGACCCTAGGCAAGACAGAGGGTCAGAGGGATCTTGGTGTGCAAGTTCACAGATCCCTGAAGGCGGCGGAACAGGTAGATAAGGTGGTAAAGAAGGCATATGGGATACTTGCCTTTATTAGCCGAGGCATAGAATATAAGAGCAAGGAGGTTATGATGGAGCTGTATAAAACACTGGTTAGGCCACAGCTGGAGTACTGTGTGCAGTTCTGGTCGCCACACTACAGGAAGGATGTGATCGCTTTGGAGAGGGTGCAGAGGAGATTCACCAGGATGTTACCAGGGCTGGAGCGCTTCAGCTATGAAGAGAGACTGGGAAGATTGGGTTTGTTTTCCTTGGAGCAGAGGAGGCTGAGGGGGGACATGATTGAGGTGTACAAAATTATGAGGGGCACAGATAGGATGGATACTAAGGAGCTTTTTCCCTTCGTTGAGGGTTCTATAACAAGGGGACATAGATTCAAGGTAAAAGGCGGGAGGTTTAGAGGGGATTTGAGAAAGAACTTTTTCACCCAGAGGGTGGTTGGAGTCTGGAACTCACTGCCTGAAAGGGTTGTGGAGGCAGGAACCCTCACAACATTCAAGAAGCATTTGGATGAGCACTTGAAATGCCATAGCATACAAGGCTACGGACCAAATGCTGGAATATGGGATTAGAGTAGACAGGGCTGATGGCCGGCGCGGACACGATGGGCCGAAGGGCCTCTATCCGTGCTGTATGACTCTATGACTCTAAAGGACATCAGAGACTGCACCTCACACAGGGAGACCCGGGACAGGAACCAGGCTAAAGGACATCAGAGACCCGGGACAGGAACCGGGCTAAAGGACATCAGAGACTGCACCTCACACAGGGAGACCCGGGTCAGGAACCAGGCTAAAGGAAATCAGAGACGACACCTCACACAGGGAGACCCGGGTCAGGAACCAGGCTAAAGGACATCAGGCACTACACCGCACACAGGGAGACCCGGGTCAGGAACCAGGCTAAAGGAAATCAGAGACTGCACCTCACACAGGGAGACCCGGGTCAGGAACCAGGCTAAAGGAAATCAGAGACTGCACCTCACACAGGGAGACCCGGGTCAGGAACCAGGCTAAAGGACATCAGACACTACACCGCACACAGGGAGACGGTCAGGAACCAGGCTAAAGGACATCAGAGAGTTCACCTCACACAGGGAGACCTGGGTCAGGAACCAAAGCTTTTCCACCATCTACAAGGCACAAGTCAGGAGTGTGATGGAATACTCTCCACTTGCTTGGATGAGTGCAGCTCCAACAACACTCAAGAAGCTCGACACCATCCAAGATAAAGCAGCCCGCTTGATTGGCACCCCATCCACCACCCTGAACATTCACTCCCTTCACCACCGGCGCACTGTGGCTGCAGTGTGTACCATCCACAGGATGCACTGCAGCAACTCGCCAAGGCTTCTTCGACAGCACCTCCCAAACCCGCGACCTCTACCACCTAGAAGGACAAGGGCAGCAGGCACATGGGAACAACACCACCTGCACGTTCCCCTCCAAGTCACACACCATCCCGACTTGGAAATATATCGCCGTTCCTTCATTGTCGCTGGGTCAAAATCCTGGAACTCCCTTCCGAACAGCACTGTGGGAGAACCGTCACCACACGGACTGCAGCGGTTCAAGAAGGCGGCTCACCACCACCTTCTCAAGGGGCAATTAGGGATGGGCAATAAATGCCGGCCTTGCCAGCGACGCCCACATCCCGTGAACGAATAAAAAAAAAACATCAGAGACTACACCTCACACAGGGAGACCCGGGACAGGAAATGAGAGAGTCTGATATTAGATACTGAGGGGTATTATAGAGAGTGATTAATGGGGAATGAGAGAGACTGATATTAGATACTGAGGGATATTATAGAGAGTGATTAATGGGGAATGAGAGAGTCTGATATTAGATACTGAGGGATATTATAGAGAGTGATTAATGGGGAATGAGAGAGACTGATATTAGATACTGAGCGGTATTATAGAGAGTGATTAATGGGGAATGAGGGAGTCTGATATTAGATACTGAGGGGTATTATAGAGAGTGATTAATGGGGAATGAGAGAGTCTGATATTAGATACTGAGGGATATTATAGAGAGTGATTAATGGGGAATGAGGGAGTCTGATATTAGATACTGAGGGGTATTATAGAGAGTGATTAATGGGGAATGAGGGAGTCTGATATTAGATACTGAGGGATATTATAGAGAGTGATTAATGGGGAATGAGAGAGTCTGATATTAGATACTGCGGGGTATTATAGAGAGTGATTAATGGGGAATGAGAGAGTCTGATATTAGATACTGAGGGGTATTTTTGAGAGTGATTAATGGGGAATGAGGGAGTCTGATATTAGATACTGAGGGGTATTATAGAGAGTGATTAATGGGGAATGAGAGAGTCTGATATTAGATACCGAGGGGTATTATAGAGAGTGATTAATGGGGAATGAGGGAGTCTGATATTAGATACTGAGGGATATTATAGAGAGTGATTAATGGGGAATGAGAGAGTCTGATATTAGATACTGAGGGGTATTATAGAGAGTGATTAATGGGGAATGAGAGAGTCTGATATTAGATACTGAGGGATATTATAGAGAGTGATTAATGGGGAATGAGGGAGTCTGATATTAGATACTGAGGGGTATTATAGAGAGTGATTAATGGGGAATG